>NC_048901.1:24492697-24576351 GCF_011077185.1 Oxyura jamaicensis | reverse complement strand
ATGGCGCGGCCTGCTCGCCGCCCGCCGCTTTGTGCGGCCCGCCCGTGGCGCTGCGGGGCCTCCCGCCGGGCCTGGCCGCGGCAACAGAAGGAGCCCGGGGCGGCGCTGCCCCCGATCGGCGGCGCGGCAGGGCCCCGCGGCCCCGGCAGGAGGAGCCCGGGCAGCGGCTGGGGCCTCCCGCGGGCATCCGGGGCGCGGAGAGACCGCGGCCCCGCTGCGCCTCGAGGAACCCCGGCTGCGTGCTCCTGGGCCCGCCGCAGGGCGCCCGGGGCGCTCCCGTAGAACCGGCCCCGGATCGAGGGCGCTGGGGGCTTGTCCTGGCCTGGGGGCGCGGTGCCGAGGAGCTCCCCCTGCCCGGCAGCGCGCTGCTGCCAGCCGCCGGGCCGCGGGACCCAGCTCTAGCCCCTCCGTAGGGCCCAGCTCCAGCCCCCATCGGGGTGCAGGGCTCAGCTCCAGCCCCTCGGGGCTCAGCTCCGGCCCCTGAGGGAGCTCCAGCCCCTCCGCAGGCACACCGAAGGGTAAGGCACGCCGTCCCGGCCTGGCCATCCGTTGCCTTGTAGTCGGTGACAGCAGCACGTCTTCCTCTCGGTTTGGAAGCGGCGGAGCTGAGGTGACAGGGCCGGACAGCGCTGTACTGCAGCAGCGTGGTTGGAGGTGGGGGCAGCGGTCAGCACGGTGTGACGTGGGCCTTGGGTCCGAGGCCGTCCCCAGGAGCACTGGGGCTGGGGAGCCGGGAGCACGTCGGTTGGTTGGGGTCGTCGGTGGTTGGTTCGTCAGGCAGGGATAGCAGGAGGAGTCTTTCACGTCTGAGATAGATTCCAGGGCTGGCCTCGTGATTTAAACGAATATAGATTCTCCCCTCAGTTTTTCTCTCGGGATGTTTAAGGCCCGTCCCGTTTCCCTGGTCCCACTGTCCCAGGACAGCAGGTGGGTGCAGCTCTGTGCCGTGCCCGGGTGCCTGAAGCACCTCGAGGGTTGTCAAACCGGGCTTGGCAGGAGTTCCCCAAACCAGCCATTTCTACGGAATGTTTTGGAAATAGAGCAGGGGATGACAAGGGACTCTAGCTAAAACCCTACCAAGAGGACAAAGAGCTTTTGTCAGAGCCCGGAGCCTCCCCGCCAGGCAGAGGGGCTGCAGCCTGGGCTCCCCACATCCCGGTCCTGGGGCACTTGGGCTGCCTGTGGCCCTCCTCGTCCTTCTGGCACGCACACGGTGCACAGACGCAGAAGCAGAACTGCCATGTTGGCTGCACGTTAACAGCATCTGTCTCTTTTTTGATGTCGTTAAATGGAGTTTCCCTTATTAAATTTGGATCCAAAAGCCTGGAGCTGTGCCTTTAAATAAATAAAGCCAGATCCTGCCCGCCTCGCTCCTTCCTCCCTTCCCGTGATTTACGGCGGCGTTTCTGCTGGGCTCTGCTCGGAGCTGGGCTCCCTGCAGCTGGCTTCAGGGCACAGATCCCTCGTGCTGGGGTTTGCAGCCCGCCGAGGCCCACATGCAGGTGCTGGGCGCCGGTCCCTTCTGCGCCTGGGTTGGGTGGCGGGATGTGCGCTGGGACGTGCCGCAAGGAGAGCAGGCGGAGTCCTGGGAGCGCCGGGAGGTGGCTGTGGCTTGCTCCAGGCCCACACCGAAGGGACTGGTGGAGGAGCAGTTACTGGCCCGCTGATTGCATGGCTTTGTTGTTGTTTTCCCCTGGTGAGGTGTGTGTCGGCGTGCTTGTCACACCTCGTCCCTGTAAGAGGTCTGCATTGCCCAGATCATGCAGCGCTTGTGTAGCCCGAACGCCTTCAGCATCATCGGAGGAAAAAACTGCCTGTAAGGTGCTGGCTTCTGAGGGCCTGGGGAGGGTGTTAACGGGCTCCCAGCAAAACTGGCAACGAAGCCAGATTACTTGAAGGTATAACGGGCTTACCAAGCCTGTTACTTGAAGCCTCAGAGAGCCATCTTTCGGAGCCACGAGGTGATGGAGAAGCACTTCTGTGGCTCGTGCATGGCACAAGCTGCAGCGTTCCCTGAAGCTCTACGATTCGAGGCTTTTAATTGTAAAAAAAAATATATCACTAGGAGGGGGAGCAGAGCCGAGGTTGGTGGCTGCGTGGTACCCGACCCGTGCAGAACGCCGTGCTGCGCTGCAGGTTGGGGCGGCTTCCTCAGCGGCCGGAGCAGCAGCAGCAGCCTCCTGAGCTGTGTGTCAGGGCTGCCTCGCCTGCTGCAGGCATGCGAAACAACTCTGACGTGCCACAATAAAAACTTGAAATGGTCGTGAGCTGCAAAATATGTTCTGAGGTAGCGTTTGCCAGAGCAAAACCCTTCCCAGTTTTTCCTTCTTCGAGTTACATTGGCAAGGGAGCAGCGTAAGTTTGAAGTTAAGGCAGAAACTCCCCGAAGTGAGAGGTTTTGTGAGCAGAGGTGTTTTTGCGTGAATTCCCTGGTGTCTGCCAGTGCGGCTGAGTTCACCTCCTTCCCCGAAGATCCCTCAGTGAGGGCGTTTCCCTGGAGCACTGCCTCCTTCAGAACCCAAGAAGCCTGCCCTTGTGTTTTCTCACCCTTTTTCAGGTGCAGCTGAAGCTGGCCAGCCAGCCCAAATGTGACGGGGCCGAAGAGAGCCGTCGCTTTGTCCCGCTGCAAAGTGCAGTGCAGCCTGCAGGAACGCTGCATTCTAAACCTGCTCTAACACTTCCTCTATTAAATATTTTAGCAGAGGCATCCGTTCCCAGTTTGTCCTCTCCGCGCTCTCCAGGAGGTAGTGCCAAGTGAAAGCTCGGCGGCTGAGGCAGTGCAGGGGGGAAACGCGTTGTTCCTCTGGCTTTGCGCTGTCCTGCTCGCAGGGAAGCCACACGCGCTTAATTACGGCTTAGTGCAGAGCTGTGAGATGGAAGAAGCCGGAGGGGCTGTGGCGCTGAGCGGGGCAGGGTGCTGCTTTGTGGAAAGCTCTGCCCTAATGAGGGGGAGAAGCCGATGGGCTGATCTGCACCGCGTTTGGTTCTGGGGATGGGAACGTCGTGCTTGTGTGAGTGCCTCCTGGGAGGGACGTGTGTGTCGTGTAGCGACCTTTCTCAACTTGAGGACTTCTTCACTTCCAGTTTCCTCCGTTAGCCTTTATCATTTTAGTCCCCAATTAACACGTAGGCACCCGTGGCGAGCTTTACAATCGCTAGTTGTTCTAAGACACCTGCGTGTCGCCGCGAGGCGCTGACTGAGCCGTGTTCGCAGCCGGAGAACGCGGGAGGAGAGCTGAAGGACGGGCAGCACCACTACGAGGGAGCCGTCGTCATTCTGGACGCGGGCGCGCAGTACGGCAAAGTCATAGACCGGCGGGTGCGCGAGCTCTTCGTGCAGTCCGAGATCTTCCCCCTGGAGACGCCGGCCTTCGCCATCCGGGAGCAGGGCTTTCGGTAGGTCACAGTGCTCGGGGCTGCTGCGGGGAACGGGGCCGCGGGGGTGGCGGGCTGGCTTCTGCGTGCCTCTTGCTGTAATGCTGCTCACGGTTGTACCTCCAGCTTGTCTGCAGAAACACCCGAGTCTTGCTGGGTGAACCCTGGGCAGCAATATTGCTTCTGCGTGCTTGCTTCATGTTGCGGAGCTGTAAAATGTCATTGTCATCATTTCCATTTCCAAAGACGATGTAAGGCTGCATTTTACATACACACAGCTGCAGAGCTTGCGATGGCCTTGCTGCTTTACCTGTTGAACCAGGGCAGCTGCTACGGGCACAAAACCAAGGTTTATGAGTTCCTAAAAATGATCGCCTTAGTCTGACGATGAAAAGCTGACTACTGAAACAACTCTAACTTGGGGATTGGAGAAACTGGGAGGAACGATGCCAAACCAGTTCTGGGAAGCAACTGAAAAAACGTAGCTGGAAGTGCCCCGCGTTGTTCGCAGCAAGGGAAGGTCTCGCAGTTGTGCAGTGCCTTGTGCAGCTCTCTTGGGTTTTTATTATGCTTGCCAGGGTACGCCTCTTTTTTTTGTGAGGGGAAAACAAATGCCCTGAAGCCTGCAAATCATCACAGACCTCACTTGGTAGGTAAAAATCCAGAAGCACGTTGTATGTGTGTTCCTCACGTGTGCCACACAACAGGAGCGGCAGCGCTGCGTTGCGGAATCCCATTTTCCTAATCAAGGATAATTAGGGAGCCAGTAAGCAGCGTAAGTCAGATAGGAACTTGACTGCTCTCCTCTGCAAACAGAGGGGAAAGCCCAGGAGCTGCTCCACCTATCAGGCAGCCACCCTGGGAAAAGCTTCTTCTGGAAATGTTCGAACAAATATGTTCTCTGTCAGATCTTGGTTGTAATTCTCCAGCAGTCGAGTCCCTGAGAGGTGGGCATGCCGAGTCACTGCTTTCAAAGAATTGCTGCACATCCTCTTTGCCGCTTCTGAGGTGTGAATCGTGGTGCAGGGGTTTGGACTTGAGCTGTGCTTCAGTGGGTATGCAGGAGGAGAGGTTTTCCTCCCGTTCGGTTCAGAACTGAAGACTCCAGCACGCTGTGATCAGACCCGTCGGGTTTGTCGTGCCAGATAACGGCTATTTAAAACACGGCTAACGCTCTCCGTCCACCAGGTCCCTTCTCGAGGCTGAGGTAGTGATTTCAGCTTATCAGTCCCACAGATGGGTCAATAAACTTTGTGTCCCTGGTCTCGGTCAATCATTTGCTTGCAGGAGAGCATGGCAAGCACCAAAGCTAGCCGTTGGTGCCTTCATGCAGTGGCCGTTGTAAAAACGAGCTCGTGGTTTTGCTGCAGCGTTTCGATACAGGCTCCACGTGCCGTGGGGGTGGTCTGGTTTCCAGGTCACAGCGCGTGGCATCAAAGATAAAAACCGCATAGGCCTGGGAACCGTGCTGAGGTCTGCGCTAAGGTGTGAGGTACACGGCAAGATGGAAACCTTTGCCGACTTGTATTTCCATGCTGCATTTGCAAAGCCATCTCCGCAGCTCTCGCAGCTGCAGAGCACAGCCCAGTGTTGCTGGCCAGGGAGATGCTGTAGGTGCAGGGTGAGGTGGCGTTAGCCTGTGAGCTCAGACACGTCTCAGACCTGCGGCGTGGATCCTGAGGTTTGGATAGCAATGAATGCGTTTCACTGTTGGCATTCTGATGTGCTTCTGCATGGCCTTTGGTCCATTACACGCAGGCTTTCCGAGGCTAGTCGAGGCTGCTCTGGAAGTGGTGTAAGGCAAACCAGAGCGAGGTACGTTCATACCAAAGCAAGAAGGTCTGTAACAGATTACCTGCAGTTGCGACAAGACTTTCAAAACACATCCCACACTGCAGTGACTTCTCCTGAGGACAGCAGAGAAGATGCAGGTCGCAGCTTGGGCTGGCTTTCTCCGTTTTCCTCTCACACCTCCCAGTTCATTTTTTTTTTGTAGTATTCAGATTGGAAAACCTTTGTGTTCTGTGGGATTTTAATTGGCGTTTTTCATTTTAAAAAAAGTTTAATCCCTCTGCCCCAGCAGGGTCACCCAGAGCAGGGCCCAGGGCCATGTCCCAGTGGCTTCTGGAGGTCCCAGGGAGACCCCAGCACCCTGTGGCACCCGCCTGGCACACAATTGCTTCCTGGGGGCCAGAGGGAGCTCCTGGAGCTCCGGAGGGAGCTCACCTGCTCCTGCCCACCCTGTCTGCATCCCGCAGAGGTGCCGCCGACGCCGTGCCACGATGTTTTGACATAGCAGCACCCCCTGCCCGCCTCAGCACAGCCACTTCTGCTGGCTGAAAATGGAAAAAATGCTTGTGTCAGGGCCCACGTGGCAAACCCTCCAAATAACGGTAGAAAAACCGTTTTGTGAGGTGTACCAGATCCCCCACCCAGCTTCCCTCCCAGCCCACGCTGCGTTTCCTGACAAAGGCAGTGCGGGGACGAGGCCTCTCCGAGCAGGCTGGGCCCGCTGCAGTGCAGCACCTGCAAGGCCCCACGGCTGGCCTGTGCTCTGCCATCCCCTTGTAAAAGAGTTCATTTTCTTTCACAGCTCGAAGTGGTCGCCTTCGACATTAAATGCTTGCATGTTTGCCAGTCCCAAGCCCCGGCTCACACCATCTCACAGCGCAGTCGCTGAGTTTGGGGCCGTGTTCGCAGCAGCTCCAGAAGCCCAGAAACGTCTCTCCTGAACGCAGCTCTGCTCCAGATGGCACAAGCAATGTGAAGTGTATTTACGTCTTAATGTTAATGCTCCGTGCTTGATACTAGCCATCTTGCTTCCCTCGGGCAGCGCTCGGCTTGGAATTTGAATCACGGTCACATTTTAAGACTGCTTGTATTTGCCTTTGTTTAAAGTGGTGAAATACTTCTCTGGTAAACTGCTGTTGCTGCCAGCTGTAGCGCAGCTAAGCTATCTGTTAGAATATCTGTACTAGAATCTGCCTGAGAATACACAGTGGTAGCCGTCCATGTCACTGTTCAAATAAAGAGGTTTTGAAGTAAACAATGCGTTTGAGTTAATTAAATTATCTCTTGTCTGCAGAGCTATCATCATATCCGGAGGACCAAACTCTGTGTATGCAGAAGATGCACCATGGTTCGACCCGGCGATATTTACAATAGGAAAACCAGTTCTGGGAATCTGCTACGGAATGCAGGTGCTGTGGAGAGAGCTGCTTGCCTACCGCTGCCTCGTTTCTGACCCTAGCTAGAGCTGAGCTGCTGCAGGACCTGCCTTTCCATTATAAGCACTATGCCACGTATGCAAAAGATATTTTTAAGGTGCTAATTGGTCACTGAGCATACTGGGCTTTCCTCTCTTGCTTCTGCTGTATCAACAGCTTTTCTCCCTGTTTTACTGCTGTGAATGAGTTCCAGGCTGCGTGTTTTTGTCACAATAAATACACCCTGCAGTTATTAACAAACCCCATCTGGTTGATATTGAAAAATGTGTCCCTCATAAACAGAAGTAGTTCTTCCCTTTCATTTTCAAATGTAGAATGTTTCTAGCATAGTTCTTACCAGTGCTTTAAAGAAACCAACCAAACAAAAAAACTCAACGCCATTTCTCTTACGACTTCCTGGTGACCCTGCAGTGATCTGGTAGATCCAAGCTGAGTGAAGAAACTCTCAGCGGGGCAAGGGACAGGTTGGGTGCATGACTTCTGCGTGTGCATCTTGTTTTTTTATCAAGGTTAGCAATTTACTAGGCCTTCAGAGGTGCTGGATAATGGCTGGAAAAACTCCTTGAGAAAGGCTGGTAATTACGGAAACAATGTTGGCACTCCCTGTTCTAGAGGGAAATGTGTGTTGTATGAAAATGGAAGTGCCTTAAAATGTCAAGCAAATTACAAACCACATTAGCTAGCCTAAAGCAGGGGCGTTTCTCGAGGCTGACTTTATGGAAGGAAATCAAATCTGTGCGTTAGCACACCACTGCTTCTATTATAAAGGAATGGAGTCAGTCAAGCACAGCAAGTAAAATACCAAACTAGATCTAAGTAACTTCTCACAGCAATGAAACAGCGTAGTCGGGAGGCAAAACTCTTTTTTTTAAGTTAGCAGTTATATTTGAAAGGAAAAAATCTTTAATTTGAGAATTCTGAAATCTGAAGTGCAGATACCTCATCGTGTTGTTTGAAGTTGGGTTTTAGGAAGAAAGAACTTGTTGAGAATTGTACTACTGTGGTATAACAAAGATTGGTAAGAGTCTCTGGTCACAAAAATCAGACTGACGTTGCCTTACTCTGCAGAGCTGAGCAGCCAGATCTTGAGAAGTTTAAGCCTATCTGAGCTCTGAACTAAAGGGTGGATAAGACAGGTTTTTGTTCAGCAGCTTCACTATTTTTTGGCATCAGATACTCAGCTGCTTTGCAGAGCAGCCATTTGTAGGTGCACGTAGATGTACGCTACACAATGTGCCTTATTTTGCCAATCTACTCGTTGCCCACCACTGTGGATTTTGGTAAGTCACAGCGGGCAGCAGCGGTCCCTAGCTGTGCCGACAGAAGGTCAGCAGAAGAGAATGAGCCCAATGCAGGACAATGATTTTTGAAAAGAATTCTCATCATTTCGCAGAGCGTGATATTAGATGAGTATGTCATGAAAAACTAGCTTAGTTTGTATCGGTGGGCGAGAGCTGGTGTCAGTTGCAGACAGACAGGGCTATGAAGGTTAAAGCAATAATAAATTGTGCCATGCTTTTTCATACAAGCTTCTTGTTTCGGCAGATGATGAATAAGGTATTTGGAGGTACAGTGCACAAGAAGAGTGTTAGAGAAGACGGAGTGTTCAACATTACTCTGGATAACACGTGTTCACTGTTCAGGTACGTGCACGTTCACAGTGACCAAAGCAATGTAGGTAATACCGGCCTGGAGATGGGTGGCTGCCCGAGAGGAAGGATATGTTCAGGAAAATGAAACTGCTCCCGTGCTCATCATATAATTTCTAATAGAACCTTTACAACTGTGACTAAGCAAGTTATGTGCTTAAAAAAATACTTAGGCATAACTTCTCAGCTACCTCTAGAAACTTGGGTATGTTTGCCTGAAGTATTGTATAAACCCCTTATTTTGAAGTAAAATGCCTTCACTGAGGCACCAGAACGTGTACCGCAGCTCAGGAATGTGTTAAGCTCTTGCATCCTCCTTGGTCGTGCATTGCTTTATGTTGGCTGGCACCTACCTAGTTTTTGAAAGGTAACAGGAATTCTGAAACCATTAGTTTTCTACCTTCCTACCTTAGGAAGAAATTAGGTTTCTTGGTAGTTCGTCAATGCCCCTCAAGTTCCTTGCAATAATCATAATGGCTTATTCATTCCTAGAGGTCTGAGTTTATTAACTTCTTCCCTCTGCAGCTACTGTAGAGCTGCCCAAAGCCCAGGGTGTCCAGAGCTGTCCTGAAGACATTTTGACTCGATCACAAAAAATTGCTTCATTGAAATAAAAAGCAGGAGTCTGCATACCCTGACTGGCTCTAAATGGCTGTATGTGTCAGAGAAGGGACATTTCGGTGTTGGAGTGTTTTAAACCAACAACAAAAAAACCTTCTGAACTCAGATAAACTGCCTCGTGCATGAAGGGTGTGTTGTGCAGGGACTTAGGGAGGCTTCAGTGAAAGAATCTCGATTGGAGATGACTGCTTCTGGTAAGGCAATGCTGCACGTTTAAAAAGCGCCTGGCTGATTGTAATGCTTTTACTGATTACCAGGGGCCTTCAGAAGGAAGAGCTTGTCCTCCTCACTCACGGAGACAGCGTGGATAAAGTAGCTGATGGGTTCAAAGTGGTTGCGCAGTCTGGGAACATTATAGCAGGTATTTATTTTATGCTGATATTGGCTTTTGGTAGTCTTTGTTAAAGGAGGGAATTACGGGAGACAGTACCTAATGGGAACCAAATGGGAATAAAATGTTTCCATTTTTAATTGCCAAGTAGTTGAATTGTTTTAAACGAGTTCTTGTACATGTTTGCTTCCATGCTGTGTTACCATGCTAATAAAGAAAGAAAGAGACATGAAAATGAGTGGTCTTGTTTGGAATTAGTGGTTTAAGGAAAATGTAACCAGATTTGTACAGTTCGTTTGTGTTATTTTAAAGTATGCATGTATTGTTGCTCTTCAGAATAAAACAGCGCGTTCGGGAAACATGTACCATAGTGTGCGCGGTGTAAGCGGAGGGGTTTTTGCACTGTAATGGTACAAATCAAACTTGGTTTAGTTATTAAAGCTTGATTAAATTGCTACTGAAGTTAGAGAACAGCATTTTACATACTGCTCTTAAATCAGATAATTAGAGAAACTAGACAAATTTTGTGTATTTTGTAAATCCCCTTTTCAGATTAATTACGTTAGAAGGGCAACTTTTCTACTTCAAAAAGACAGATCTTCACTTCTTGTACCGGGAGTGTTAGTGTAAAGCTTGGATGGCCAATAGCAGATTTTCTGAATTTCTCAATAGATCTGCTAACACTGAAGCAAGCAGATTGCTGCTACAACCGCTGTCATGTCATTAATCATTTATAGAAAACAAATGAATTGCACGTTTTGGTGAAAGACTGCAGGGAATGCCTAGTGACAGCTCTGAAAAGTTTCAGCTTGCCTTGTTTATTTTAACATTTTTTAAGGACACGCAGTTTTCAGGGTAAAGCTTAACGGATTTGAAGCAAATGTGTTTTTTTGCTGTGTGGATATGCATTTCACTTCAATTTTTTTTTGCTATCCTTATTTCCCTGCACCAATTAAGGTATAGCGAATGAATCTAAAAAACTGTACGGAGCACAGTTCCACCCTGAAGTGAGCCTTACAGTGAACGGCAAAATGATCCTGAAGAATTTTCTTTACGATATTGCGGGATGCAGTGGTACCTTCACAGTGGAAAACAGAGAGCTTCAGTGCATTCAAGATATCAAAGAGAAAGTGGGTTCATCAAAAGTCCTGGTAAGTAGATCAAGTTGAAGTTGAAAGATTAGTTGTAAAAGTCCGACAGAAATGCTGACACGGTTAATCTGGGTAGCCTGAAAATTGCAGAATTGTCATGATTTGGGTAACACATTAAACAGGTTTGAGAAAGCTTGTACCCGTTGCACAACTGGGTCAATATGTTGTTTGGCTTCTCCTTTTCCTCCAAGTCCTTGCTGGGAAATCAGTAGTTTTTCATCCTTGTAACTGTATCTGAATTATTAGTTAACACTTTCCCCCTAAACAGCTGAACAAATTTGTTTTTGTTTTTTCCTTTTTTTCTCATCCTTAGGTCTTACTCAGTGGAGGTGTGGACTCGACGGTGTGCACTGCTCTCCTAAATCGAGCTTTAAACCGCGATCAGGTGATAGCTGTACATATAGATAACGGCTTTATGCGCAAAAGAGAGAGTCAGTCTGTGGAGGAGGCACTCAAAAAACTTGGTATTCAAGTTAAAGGTACCATAATTTCCTTAAATATCCTCGATACCCCTAATGATGTGTCTCGTCTCCTAAGATGTCCATTTAGTATTTTGTTTCACCGATTTGAATCATCATCCATGGTTCACAGACTATGTACCAAAGCACGGGCGTTAATCTGGAACAACCTAGGCTATCAGGAAATTTCAAAGCTGAAGCATTAAAGCCTAACTCGTGTGCTGGGATCGTACCCTGAACTGACCCATCCCTTCTGTGCCTGGCTACGGCAGCTGGTGGCGGGCACAGTAGGGCAGCTGGGGCCTGCCTCTGCTGCTGATGCTCGGTCACTGTTCTGGACGAGTAATCCTCTTCAGTGGCTGCAAAACTCATTTGGCTGCAGTTTTCTTCAGTGGCTTGGTTAACAGCCCTCCAGTGAGGCTTTACTTCCTGTCCCGTATCGCTGTCTGTTAACACTGAGCTCATTTGGGTGATTCAATGCCATTACAGCCAAAAATCCCTTCCCAGGGCTCTTTTTCACTCTCCCAGTTTCTAAATGGGTGCTCTTTAGTTGCTTGTGGAGTAGCTTGTTGGGAAGCAGTCTTACGACTTCAAGCGCTACATTTGAGAGGGTGGCAGGTGCCTTGTTTTGGCTGATAAGGTTTAGAGTTTCTGTGCCCAGAGAACAAGAGGTCAGAGAAGGCACCTTATGTATGGATTGTGCAGATGATGGGAGCTGCTTTATCCTGTCCGGATGGTTTGTTTTATAAGCTGTAGCTGCCTCTTCCTGGGGCTGTATGTGAGTAGTGTTGTGTAGTCATCCCGTGTTTTGGTCAGGAAGCGTGGTTCTAGGTGAGCAATGCGTTCCATTAGCCTGCCACTGTGAAACGGTGCAGGGAGCTTCCACATCAGCATCTGGCAGCTTGGCCTGCAAAACCCTGATATGGCGAAGGGCAGAGTTTGTTCTACTCACATGGATGCAGGATTCTTGTTTGTTGGTTTGTTTTAGTGAAAAGCTAGGCCTTACTCTCGCGTTCTCCAAACAGATAAACCCGGGTGCTGGCAGGCTGCCGAGTAACACACACAGGGAATCCCTTTACTGGAAATGCTCCTTCTGGAGGTCATGGAGTTCAGTGCTGGTAAAAGATGCCAGAGAGCCTCCTAGCTGATCTCTGCGTGCGTGGAGAACCTCTCTAAATCAAGAGAGATAATGTACCATGAGTAAATAGTGTATCATTTAATTTCAGTTGCAGAAAGGCCTTGGGGAAATAACTATCCTGTAAGCATTTAAATAAAGCACCTATCTAAGAGGGGAGACGAGAACTGAACTTCCATCTTGTTGCCTAGCCTCATAATAAGAAAAAATTGTCCTCTGGAGTATGTTAATAAAAGAAATAAAATACTTTCGTAGCAGTTAATTCTTGAGGTATCAAACAGGCCTATTTAATGCAAACAATAGTTAAATGACTGAAATGGGTGTGAGTTTTTATAAAACAGTAGTGATTCTTATTTTTTGCAATCTTGCATACAAATCTTTATTCATTTTGGCAACAAATTCCTGTAATTTCATGCAGTGGTGAATGCAGCTCATTCGTTCTATAATGGTACAACAACTCTGCCGATCTCTGATGAAGACAGAACTCCACGTAAAAGAATCAGCAAGACCTTGAATATGACTACAAGTCCTGAAGAAAAAAGAAAAATTATCGGTGACACATTTGTTAAGGTAATGTTTATTGTTACTTATTTTTTAATGATTTCTAAATACATTTTTTACCTCTGTTTACGTACTGGTTCTTCACCAGAAGGGTAAGTAACTTGAATCTGGGCACACTTCTGAGGTTTTGCCATTTTTCATGTCAGCTATCAGTACTGGTGATGCAGGGAGAACATCATGCTTAACGAGCACTGGTGTTCCTGTGCTCTGAAGATACTCTTCCCATTTGCTATTAAAAAAAATAAATAAAAGCATGGGTTTAGGGGTGGATTTCAGCAGTAGGCTACTGTCATGATTAGTCTTTGTGTTTATTGTTCCTGTTTCAGCAGCTCAGTAGCATTGTCAGGAGCAATCTATTTAGACCTTTGATAACCGAAAAGTAGATCAAACCCCTTCTCTTTTTCTTCTGTACATCTTACAGATTGCCAATGAAGTTATCGGAGAAATGAATCTGAAACCTGAAGAGGTGTTTCTTGCTCAGGGTACCCTCAGACCTGATCTCATTGAAAGTGCTTCCCTTGTTGCAAGCGGCAAAGCTGAAGTCATCAAAACTCATCATAATGACACGGAGCTGATTCGGAAGTTAAGAGAGGAGGCAAGTGAAAACGAGGATACTGGTATTGCCTTCTGGTGCTCACAGATAGGGAGCTGATAACCAAAAATGTGCTGGAAAGTTTTGCTGGTATAGCTGGCCCGTGTTGATGTAGTCCTGTAACTGTGAGGTTGTTTAGGTTCTGTTCTCGTATGTTGTAGTTCATTACGTTTCTTTGTAGCTGCTGCATTCTCACAGTAGTCAGAATTCTTTCAGTATTGTCCAGCCTTGGATACTGGGGAAAATATCAACAAATTGAGTGTGGATTCCTTCCGTGTGAGCAATGCTGTTCACAGTGGCAAGCTGAAAACTCTCCTTGCTCCTTTGTGCTTTTAACACTCAAAACAAACCTATGTCTCAGTAAGGAAGCAAAACCAGTACCAAATGCAGGACAGTACTTAAAGGCTTTTAGGACAATTTCAGTCTGATTCAGCTGGAACTCAGGATGCAAGGGATCACTTACTCTTCCCTTTGTATCCTGTTCAGAACATCAATCATTAGACAACCTTTTGTAACGGCATTGATAGCCCAGGTCGAGCAGGTTAGGGATTCAAGCAACAGCAGTGAGGGTGCTTTAGTGAGATGATTGTCAGCTCCAGTTGAAATTCTCCTCTTGAACTCCTTGGTAGCGTTCAGCACAACAGGCCTGGAATTCTCCTCCCTTGAGAGATAATGAGAACAACGCATTTAAGTGAGGTGAAAGCTAGGGATAGCTCTTTCAGGTGCCCACAGGGATCAGCTCTCTCTGTTCTTAGGCAGCTTCCATATCAAGTCACTGGTAGCCTGGTCAGCTCTCTGCCAGCAGTACACTGGTGGTGCACAATCTGTTCACCAGCTGTCAATTTAAGAACCCACAAATCTTTCTGAAATGGCTCGCATGGACACCTGTGGGTAAAGATGAGGAATTTGCAGACAGTACATACACGGGAGGTTGAACTGGTGACAGAAGACAGTCTGAAGATGTGCAGCCCAAGCCCTGTCTTTTTGATTGTATTCACGGTGGATTAGCGTAGTCTGAAGTCCAGAAGAGCTTTTTGAACACATTTCTCATGCAGCAGTCATAAATAGGAGCATATAAAGCAAGCACAGGAGACTGCACCATTTTGCCTTTTCTGGCATTAGAATGGTGAACTCGCTAGCTATTATCAAATACTCTAAGAACCAACACATGAGACATCACATAGCAGCCCTGCTGGAAGTTGCTCTGTTACTAGTAAGTGCTACGTAAGTGACCACACCTCCAATATTCATCGCTATGAAGTGTTTTCAAGGCTTTTAAGAGCGGTTTGAACATCTGGTGAAGAGAAGAACAGTCTGAATTTCTGAAGACAGAACCAAGTTGGCCTATAGGTGTATTTGCACTGATTGAGCCATTGATAGTTCTGGCACATACTTAGACTTTCCTGTCAAATCCCCTCTCCTGTCACTGTTCTACAAAGCCTACATTCACATGAACTTTCCAGTGTTTATGTAAGTGTTGGCAGCTGATACCATGAAAAGCAGGCCAACTGGACTGCCATTACCTAAACATTTGAGGCTTTTTGTTTAAATATGTGAGCTAGAGTGTAATCACTTTCTTTTTTTTTTTTGTTTTGTTTTAGGGTAAAGTAATAGAACCACTGAAAGACTTTCACAAAGATGAAGTACGAGTGCTGGGAAGGGAGCTTGGTCTTCCCGAGGAGCTGGTTTCAAGGCATCCCTTCCCAGGTATGAGAGTCCGTGCTACTTAGTGAAAGGCTACAGGTGGCCTCAGTACAGTTCAGAAGATGCTTAACCCGCAGAATAAATTTATGTGGGAGCATAAGACTTACCTCTAAACATAGAACAAATCTGATGGATTTACTGAGGTTTTTACTTAAGCAGGATCTTTTTTCAGGAAAAGTGTTTGAGAGCAGCTTATTATGTACAGTGATTAAAAGAAAAGATTTATAATTGAGTTCTTATAGCTGTATTTGTTTCCTTTTAGTTGTATAAGCCAAAGCAGGAATTATCAGGGAAGTGCAGCTGAATGCGGTCTAAGCTGTCAAATGTGTCTTACTTGAAATAATGCCCAGTGGCTGCCTGCCTTTCTAAGGGGCAGCTGCTGTTTTGAAAACGATTGCATGGAGAATAACAGCAACAGTTCTCGACCAGAAAGCATCAAAGTATATAATATAACAAAGTCCACATCCTTTTAAGAGGGGTATGCTTTTCTCTCCGTGTTTTTAAAATTGTCCTGCAGGGTGTGTAGTAGTCACTGGCAGAGTGCATAGGCTGTCCTGCTAATGCACCAGCATGGCATGAAATTAAAGAAACTGTATTCAGGCGTTTCCCGCAAATTACGTCTACTTTTGGATCAAGTAGTTAAAAGGTTGAATAGCCTTCAGGGGTCTTTAAAACAGTGGAGACTCAACTATGATATAACCAACTCTCAACTATGCTATAACCAACTCTTTCATCCAAGCTGTCTAGCAAAGGGAAGGAAGAGGTTCCAGTTTGCTTTAGCTTGCTGCCCACCAGGCTTCATCACCACTAACTGCTGCTTTACACCAACAGCCAATTTAAAGTGTGGGTAAATAATGCGTAGCTATACTGATCAGAAATACCGTTCCCGAATAAACTGCTCGGTTAAGGTTTTGGTTTGTTTTGTAGGGTGTTAGGACAATTTAAGTATAGGTATGACGGCAAGCGATACTGTACTTAATGACTGACCTGATATTCCTGATGCTGTTACCTTTATAGATTGCAGTCAGCTTTCGTGTTATTTAGCATAAAGTTTTTTCAACTTTACGCCGCAGGTCCTGGTCTGGCAATCAGAGTGATATGTGCTGAGGAACCTTATGTGTGCAAAGACTTCCCTGAAACAAACAACATTTTGAAAATAGTTGCAGATTTTTCTGCAAGCGTTAAGAAGGTAACAAAGCTGCTCAATTCTAATATATACGGAAGTAGGGTAATTGTTCTGTAGTGCACTGCTGTAAGGTTTAAGGTTCTGAAAGTTAAAAACCACTTATTTGTACACTTTGGGAATAATGCCTTCCAGTCCAGCTCCCTTGAAGCCGTGTGGTATCGTACAGTAGAATTCTTGGAGCCATGGCTATGGCAAGTGTTGAGCAACTTGTAGAAAATGGAAGTCTGTGTACATTTCAAATAGTACATACATTTTGTTTTAGTTGGAATTTATGGAGGCGAGGATTTCGGGAGCTGTTTCACATCACACGGTATCAGAAAAAGATTTTCCTTCCATGAAATACTTGGAACTGTTCAGGACTGCGTGCCCTAACAGCCACTGCGTGCCTGAATGAAAGCACAAGAGGGAGAAACTAGCGCTTGCTAGGCGTCCCAAACAGAATCCCGAAGTTATTAGTCGATGGCATTTAAGTTCTCAATCCGTTAACTATTGTGACCTTTCTGATTACTGAAAAGCCACTAGCAGAGGGTAGCTCTAAGTCACAAGTTCAAAACAACTTCCAGAACTGTATTGAAGAAACACTGAAGGGGAATGCTTACAGATGCTTTTTCTTTAAAACATGTCGGATTGCAGTGTTCTGTAACATGATACTGCTTTGTTCTGTATCTGAAGTAACCCACAAGCATGAGAGTATAGCTTTGAGAAAGAGAATAAACATAGAAAAAAGAGCTTCCCCTATGGCCTTGGAGAGCTTCAGCTTAAAATATGTGCCATTGCTTTCACTAAAAAAATGTTGGTAAATGAAAGGTGTCTTGTAAATGGTTCCGAGGGCTAAATGGGGACTCATTTTAGGCAGCTACTTAATTTTATTCGCATTGTGTAAGTTCTGTTTGAGCGTTTGAGGGCTTTAGTTAAAAGTTATCTTTCTGCATCGTTGCACAGCCACATACTTTGTTGCAAAGGGTCAAAGCATGTACAACTGAAGAAGACCAGGAGAAGCTGATGCAGATCACAAGCCTACATTCACTGAATGCCTTCTTGTTACCCATCAAAACCGTGGGAGTGCAGGTAAATGAATTCATTCCAGGGATATTCTTAAAGCTGCTTCCTAGCAGCATGGTAGACTGCTGTGAAGCCTAAGAATTGCTGCTGTAAGGTTAAAAAGAAAGGGCTTGACTCTGGAAAATAAGCGTCAAAAGAAGATGATACCTGTGGCATTATTGCTTGTCAGTGCTGGTAGCGCACGGATGTCAGGAGATCTGAACAGACACACGGGTAAATGCCAAGTATCGTATTTGAGGATGTCATTACTGTTGAATAACATTGGTCACTTACCATAGACAGTTTCTTCAGGCTGTTCGTAATCTTGCAGAGCTCTGCCATAATCCTGTTGCCTCCTTCAAGGCTGAGAGGTCCTAGATTAAGTTGGTCAAAAAAAAAAAAAGCGGCTTTCTACATTTGAACATGCTCGTTGCCCTTTCTTTAATTTTTTTGATTATATGGTGTTCTTACCCTTGAGAGGAAGGGAACCAGATCAAAGCAAACTCCAGGATATGGGAACGCTTGAATCTGTACGGTAGCATAGTGCTTTATTCCCTCTCACTCCTTTGCCAATGCCATGGGAGTCTTGTGGGTGGTCCTTTGTATTCAGCTTGTATTTCTGTCACTAAATGCTGAGCTGGCATTCTCATGGAAGTGCATATAATAAGTTGGAAGATTTCTTTACTCAGTGATCATAGCTGTCAGGTGTCTTTTTTTGCATTATCAGTATTGAATTACAACCTTTATTATCAGCTGCTTAATCTTGCGTCTTTTCTGTAACTCCTTGCAGTCAGCTCTTGTCACTATTTTAAACAGCAATATCACCAGCAGATTTCTGCACTTTGCCGCAGGCCTTTCTCAGATGGTGCCCTCACAATACCAACATTCAATCAATCCCTGTGGTCTGACCACCTTAGCTGAATCTTTCCATTCAGGAAACTTCCCTGTTCTGTGCTCGTGTTGGCTGCCGAGAGGTCTGTCTTACTCTGTTCTTTTCTCATTTATTTGGTGTCTTCTGAGCATGCTGATTTCAGCAGGTTAGTGGCTGCGAAATGTTGACACCAAGTACGGTCCTGTAACTCACGGGAGGAAGGGGGAAGGTAGTGTGATCTGTTTTGGCAGTGAAGTTCATGTTCAATTACATATTTCTTTATTTTTAATGTATAGGGTGACTGTCGCTCATATAGCTATGTCTGCGGGATCTCTAGCAAAGATGTTCCACACTGGGAGTCTCTTATGTTTCTTGCCAGACTCATACCACGCATGTGCCACAACATAAACAGGTAAGTATTCTCTGGACTGTCTTTATTTCTGATGATCTCCTAAACATATGGAAGCTTAGCACTCACAAGCACTCTCCCGTTTAATCTATGGTGTAACTTCTACACATAATTTGCGTGTTACATGGAGGTTACAAACACGCGGTCAGTCCAAGCCTAGGTTTACTTCTGGGATTACTAACTTGAAGAAACTCAAAGTTTAGCTCCTCATTTTAAGCACTCGATCAGACAACTTCTGATGTAACTTAGGCAGAATCTTTTTTGAAAGATGCCGAGCCTGTGGGCGAGCTGTGGTGTCATGCGGCATCTTGCTTTGTGTCCAGAAGGGAATTTACATGGGACTGTCAGCTCCCGTGGTATAAGGAAAAGCTCCAAAGCTGGCCACTTTAATCTTAATTGATGTTTCTTGTGAATATGCATTTTCTTCTGAAGTTGCCTAGAGATTAAGTCAGTTCTGGAGAATGTAAATCCTCCTGGCCCAGCTGTAGACTTTCTGACAAAACTGATTGTAATTGCTTACAGCAAAACTTAATCTAGTCACGTACGTGACACCTGCTGAAAGAGCTGCTGTTCTTGGGGTGAGGCCTTCAGTAGAAGAAACTTGATGTGCAGGGGGAACAAAAGGCATGAAATTGGGATTGTGTGTGCAAAGTAAAAGTTTGTGCTGCATTTACGGCATTGCTGTCATCTTTAAGCTCCTTTTGGATTTGGTACTTCCCTCCTGAAGGTACCACTTCCCTGGCAGTTCTGCCGTGTCAGGGTGTGTTTCTCAGATTTTTTTGTTGGTGTTGATAGAGACATTGAAGGGAGCTGGGAAAGCTGGCAGTTTGAGGAGGGCGCTGAAATACTTGGGCTCCTGCCCAATTGTGCTTGCAGGCTTCATACTACTAACAAAAATAGGGAATGTGAGGTTTGAATACTTCCCTGCTTTGGATTTCAGGCAAGTGTTCTTGGTTTGTATCTACAAACTCAAATAACTTGTGTGAATGCATCGTGGTAAATCCTTCTGTGAGGCCAGTTGGTCAGTGTTGTTCTTTGCTTTGTGTTCGGGAATGTATGAAACAGGTTAAAAAGATTACGTTGATGTGACTGGCTTGAATTGAGAAGGTAACTTAACAGAGGTAGTGACGTAGATTTGTAAACAACAGTGTTAGTGCCTGTGATGAAAACACAGCTATTCCTTCGCGAATAAGGTTTACTGTTCAGTGATGTGGCTTTGGTGGCTTCCTCGTAGGGCAGAAGATAGAAACTGTAAGTACGTAAGTAGCTTTCTTAGCATAATCTTAACTTTTACTGACATCAAAGTAAAACTGAAAAAACATCTGTGATACCACTGAGTTAATATTTCAAGAGAATAATCTTCTGAAAAATGGAGTAAGTAACAGTGGGGCTATTGCCAGGCTCTAGCAAACCAAGATAAATCAGTACATTTGACTTGCAAAGCTAATACTCGTGTTTGTAGAGCATACCCATTAAGTTACATTAAGTTCTAGCTAGTGGCTAAGGAGCAAAATCAAATATTCAGCTTTTTTTTTCAGGTTTCATTATCTTTTCTGCATTACTAACACTGTAGTCTTCAGGCAATCTGTTCCATTCCACTTAAACAAGACGTGTTTTCCTACCATCTGGCTTGTTTTTCAGGGTTGTGTATGTGTTCGGTCCACCAGTCAAAGAGCCTCCCACCGATGTCACGCCCACGTTTCTGACAACAGGAGTCCTCAGCACTTTACGTCAAGCTGATTTTGAGGCTCACAATATTCTCAGGGAGTCTGGTAGGTATTTAGCCTAGTCCCGTGAATTAGACTATTGTTTCAAGATCCTACACACCGCAGCTGGAGGTAAACCTTCTCACAGCCGGGTCTGCTACCAGTTCTCCCACACTGGGCTCCCTCTCGATGTCTTCTCCTGGTAAGGGCGGAGGTTTGCTTCTGAAACCTTGCACGGCTCAGAGGTGTGAAACTTCTCCACAAACCACTGTTAGCCACCGGAAAGTCAACCAAATACCAAAGCAAAGAAAGACAACCAAATAGGCAAGCAGATATTTCTTGCTGATGATCCCAGTCTTCAGTATTTGTACGCAGGAAATGAGCCATGTAAAGACACTTGGCGTGGTTTCAAAACCGTGCTGTTATGTGGAAAGAAGAGACCAAATGCTAAGTTCTTAGTGGTGGTGGTGCAAACTACCTGTGCCGAGGTGGTTTCATGGTTTTTAATTTAAAGCAAATAGTGTATTTGTAAATCCAACCACCTGAGGCTAGTAGATGGCGTAATATTTTTAAACCCTTAACATCCAGGGACCATTCAATGCCTTTTGGACTGTGACAGGCCGATTCTAGGAATGTAGGAGTTCTGAGGTTCGGGTTCTTTTTTTTTCCTTAATAACAGCCGAAGATGTGATATGCCTGGGGAACAGTTCATCAAAAGTGTAGATTTTGTAAAATCGAGTTACAAAGGGTATCTTTTTGGAAACTACCTATTCTGTTTGCAAGGCTCTCACCGTAATGTGTACACAAATAGCCTCAAAACCCTTATGATAATACTGTCAGTTACGTCTGTAAAATTAGAGATTTGTCTCGCTAACTGTAGGCGATGCTTGGCTTTGAGCGAGTCAGCCCACACAATAAGACTTGGGTTATCATGGAGTGAAAAGTCCTAGTGCTGACAGGTCAAGCTGATGCAAGCGGAGTTGTGAGACCCCGTGTCAGTGTCAGAGTGGCTGGGCACTTTGCCACACACCTGAATCTCAAACCTCTAGGTTATTTCGGCAGTGAAATCCAGGGGTCTGTGTGTTGGCTTTCGGAAGGACGTATTAAAGCAAACAACAAAAAGATCCTCCGGGGTTACCAGCAACAGAGAGAACTAAAAACTTTCTTTTAAATACGTCAGACATCAAACTCCTCTCCCTGGGAGTTACAGTGGGAATTGCTAACTGTTGAAGCACTCTGCTGTGGCAGTTGCTCTTGTCGTGGTTTCACTGACGAAGACTGAAAGTTTCTCAAAAGATAACTTTTTATGTGAGCGGCTGTTTGTTGGGCGTGACGTGGGAATAGCTGGAGCTGCATGCTTGTGCTGTGTTGGAAGGGAAGTAGATCCTGAACTGCAGCCACGGTCAGTTACAGGGTTAACAGAGGTTGTGTAATTTTGTTCTGCATGCCTGCAAACCCTGACGATGATTTCAAGTGGCAATTCAGTGTGTACACCACTAGTCACATAACTGGATAACCGGTGGGATCTCCTGAGGCGTGGCAGTGAAAAATCACAGGACTACAGCAGATCCTTCTGTGTTATCGGAGCTCTTACAGTGGTTGGAGGGCGTGTAGGGAAGTGTGGGAGAACTTCTATCACGTTTGTGGTTTCCAAACCAAAATGAAGGCTTTGTGTCAATATTTTTCTGAAGGTTACGCCGGAAAAATTAGCCAGATGCCAATAATACTGACACCGTTGCATTTTGATCGAGACCCCCTCCAGAAACAACCTTCTTGTCAACGATCCGTGGTTATCCGAACTTTTATCACGAGCGACTTCATGACTGGTATTGCAGCAACTCCTGGTAATGAGATTCCAGAAGAGGTAATGCGAATACGGGTGTTCACGTTTCTTTTCAGAACGACCTGGTGCTGTAGGTGACTTGTTTCGCCTTTCTTCTCCGTTTCTTGATTGCTTGTCTTGATTTTGATTCTTCTGGGAGAGGATCTTGTTTTTGCTAGTGTTGGTTAGGGAAGGCGTGGTGGTCTTCTGGGAAGAGCTAACAAAATGAGAAGCTGGCAGTGGTTCCTGATGGAAGTGACAATGTTACAGGCTTTTCCAGCACAGCTCAGCCAAAACCATGCTCTGGAGAACAACTGCCAGTGGAAACTCTTTCCGATAGATGCTTCTTTCAGTTATTTTTTAAACTTTAGAGCTCCCTTTGTTGTTTTAAAAGTTCATCGTTGCACTCAGGTCGCTACTTTGTGTTCAGGTGTGGGTCAGCTGGAGACAACGGTCTGAAAAATGCCTGAAAATGATTGATAGGAAAATCTAGCAGTATATAGTAATGTGTAACTACAGCTTCCAAGTGATTTCTTGGAAGAGATGCTACCTTAAGGGAAGCGTGTTGTGTTTGATGCTGGTTTATTACCAGTGCCAGAAATCAGCAGGTTCTGGACGTGGCTGCAGGTATCATGAAGCTAGAGGTTTCCTTTAAGTTGTTTTCATTTCTTACCCGGTGGTAATATTCTAATGGCTATAGGCTTTTCCTCTCCTGTTCATAGCAAAATTAGGATGAACCAAGTTTTCCTTTTTTAACCTTTTGTTTTCACCAGGTCTGCGTTACCTGCTTTTTTCTGATTTATTTTTCTTTTTTTCCCACCACGATAGGTTGTGTTAAAAATGGTTGTGGAGATAAAGAAGATTCCTGGCATTTCTCGGGTGATGTATGACTTGACATCAAAGCCACCAGGAACTACAGAGTGGGAGTAATTAACTTTTTTTATTGAAGTACTGTGTGCAGTCTAAACCATATCAGAAACCATTCCCAGTGTTGACATGCAGTACTGTGAAAGAGTGACTGGAGCTGCTACATCCCATCTGACTCCTCTCCTGGAGCTTCAATCTGCAGTTAAGAGCTGTGTGGGAATAACTGAGCGGGGCTGAGGATTTGTACGGGTAAATGATCATGGCAGCGTTGCCTGTGCGCAGACAGATTCCCATTGCTTTGGCCTTTGTCTTACTGTTCCTTCGCGTTTCCATGTGGTTTATTGTAACTGTCATTTCAACGTCTCTTTGTTTTTGTACACTGTGTAAAAAGAGACAGTTTATTTACTTCTACCAAAAGCATTGTTACAGCCTAAAAATGTAAAAAGAATACTTTGTGACCAACTGCTTTTGAACAGATTTATTATAAATAAATATTTTGCCAAATGGAGTAGTGGGTACTGTTGAGTTGTGGAATTAATGTGTATCTGTTGTGTACTGTTAAGCCTGTTCTATATTGTTTGACGTACTAGCCCATGGCAATAATGTTGAGTTCCAAAAGAGCAATGCTGAAATGTTACGGAATTACTTTCTGTCTGTCTGTCCGTCCTCGCTCCCTCTTGCATCGCTTGCTAGGTGTGTTGGTTGCTAACAGGCGTGCGTAGGCTGACTGATCTCCAGCGTACACGTCCTGCACGCGTGTGTAAAGGCACAGACCGCGAGGTGTCATCCTGTGTGCTTCTGGGGACTCTGATAGAAGAGTAGAAGTGAGAGTGCAGTTGTAAAAGCTGTGGCACCAGAGCTCCCGGACGTGCAAATCCTGTTTCTGTTCTCCAACGCTTACGCGGCAGTCCCTTCGCAGCCTGCTGCCCACGTGCTTGCGTTATACTTGATGACAGTTTATTTTCTACACTTTTGCTTTTACGGGATTTTTTTTGTATGTATTGTGCTTAGCTTGGTTTTTAAAGTCCTGGTAGTCATTAGTGTGCAGCCACAGTACTGGAGGTGCCACACCCCATCGATAGAGGTTCCTTCCATCGTGCGTATTCTGTTTATGTAGTTAAGCAATAATTTGAGAGATGGTTACTTTGGACGCCTGTGCTTTTCTGGTATATCGAGGCAAAGCTATTTCCATCCGCCTAAGAATGCTGAGCATGTCCTGCAACTGCTGTCCGTGGAGGTGCAGATTGTGCCGCAGCTCTGCCCTGAGCAGCTTTCTGGGGACCTCCAGCAGCGGAACTGCTCCTGTGTACCCAGGATCGTCCCTGTCACCCCCCACTTCTTGAGCAGTTGCCTTTCATTCAGCTGTTCAATACCATGGGGTATCTCATGGCTGTTGCTACTTAAATTTCCACTGACATAGATTGGTGAACTGGAATAACAGTTGCAAGTGTTTGTTCTGTATTCTTCTGATCGCACATGTTTCCCTATGGTTTTTGCATTTACCGCCTGCGCGTAATGGAAATTTAATTTCTGCGTATAGGATGTGGCTAATTTGTGCAAACATTTTTGCCTGTATTGCTGAGAGATGGCTTTTCACTTGGGGAAGGAGATGGCGTGTCCCAGCCCTCTGCTCCTTGAAGCCACTTCTGCTGCGTGGCTGCAGGGGAGCGCAGCAGCCTGGTGGTGGGTGCGCGTATCCTGGGCTCCAGCGAGCTGCCTGCTGGCCGTGGCTCTGCCCCTGGCAGCTGCTGTAGCTCAGGCAAGTTGGTCCTAATCGATGCAGATCTCAGCTGCCTCATTTCTAAAATGGGGCAGTAGTTGTCACCACGTCCACCATGACCTCTCCGAGCTCTTTGAGCTTTTTGCTATGTGAAGGAAGCGTTGTTAATACGCCTTTTCTTACGGGACTGTGATCTGTAAAAGCCCCTGTAAAGCAGAGTTTGCTTTGGCAGAATCTATTATTCCAGCATGGGTTCTGTTGAGAGCAAACTTTTTATATGTATCTTGTTTCAAAAGAAATCTCCCTAATGAAATCATGGCCTTATAGTACATCTTAATTTTTTGTCAGAAAAAGCTGAGGATAGTTGTTTTCATTATTGTGTCGGTATCTCATACGTAAATGGTGCAATGACAAGAAATAAATCTTGGTGTGATGCAGAAACACTTCAGCCTCGCAGTGCTGTAGCAGTTGTTGCTTTCTGTAAGTAGGCTCGCTCTCGCTGCCGCCGCTGCCACGTTGTCGGTTACCTTGACAGCAAAAAGGGAAAACAGAAGGAATTGCTAAAAAAATAATGCAGGAGAATATCGAGCACCTCTTAAACCCCAAACTCCCTCGGTTCTGAGTGAGACACTGCTAGTTTACCCCCGTGTAAATAAATATGCAGTATAGAGCCGCGTAGTTGGGGTGGGTCGCACACGTGGGTCGCGATGGCCGTGCCCGTGTGTCGGGGCTGGAGCGCCCGCGCATCCCGACCGCACGCCGGGGCTGAACGCTGCCGGCTGCACGTCGCGTGCTGGTCGGTCCGTTGGGTTGCACCTTACCTGCGGGTGTAACGGGTACCTGCACCCTGTGTGGCAAACACTTCTAACATTTAATCGTGCTGGTTGCTTTCGTGTCTGTAATGAGAAGGAGCCTGACAGCAATTCCTGTACTCCTTAGGAACCTACTTCTTTGTTGGTGTTTTTTAAGCCAGAAGGGTGAATATTGGAACGTTTAGGCATAAACTATTGCACTATAAACGAAATGTCTTACCGAAATGGGATTTGTGATCTTCCCCCCGTTGACACCTGTGCCATGCATTTTGGAAGCGGTGTGTTGTTCTTAGGAAGGTCGGCGGTGTAATCCCAGCAGTTCCTGGGTGTTTTATGGAATCCGTGTGTATAGGACAGCCAGACGTGGAGAGAAACGTACATACTCGGTTCACTTTCTTAAAAGAAAAATAAGAAAAACCACCTATATTTAGCACATAGTTTACAGACTAATAACCGTAGCTGCCCTGTACAATTGTTCACCTCAAGTCTTCAGTAAAACATGTCAGCAGTTAGAGGAATTTGTATTGGGGGTGCTCCCCGTCATTCTCAATTTTTAACATTTTTCTGCTTGTGAAATGATAAAGTACTGTGAGCCTTAATTTTTATCCACAAATAAAAATATTATGTTTGAACGTTGTGTGACTGATTTTTTTAGGGCTTTTGTTTATGACGTAGGTGGCCGCTCTGCTTTGGGCCACGCTCCCTGGCTGCCAGCCGTGGAGGGGCAAGGCAAGGGCCCTGCCCTGGTGCTGGCCCTCTGCATGCTTTGGTGCTGGGTAGAAATACCCAGTTCCTAAAATGTGTGCGGGGCTCATCTGGGGGTAACGTGGAAAATGCGTGTGGCACCATGGGGACGAGTGCCCGGTGCCGACCCTGGGCTGAGCGCTTGCAGGCCCGGAGGTGTCTGAGCCAGGGCTCGGACTGAGGGTGCTCCGTGTGCTCTGCGGAGCCAGTGGGTATTTTTAGTCGTTTCTGTAGCGCCCATTGCCATGGTAACGCAGCATCTAACCGGGCAGGTTCTGGTTCTCCAGCGGGCCCAATGCTTGTGCTGCTCCGGTGGTGCCAACCCACCAGGCCCGGAGTCGGGACAAGGCTCCTGGCCCCGCGGGGCTGGGGCTCACGGGACAACCTCCGCCTTGCTCCAGAAATGCATCTCGCTGGGCCTGCCAGAAGAGGGCCAGAAACGTGCGAATGCATCAGCACCAGCTTTGGGTGTGCTGGATATTGAAATGTCTAAACCCCAAGTACCTCGCTCTGTCTGACCCTTGGTTGTGAAGAGGTGCAGAGACTCCCACCACTTTCCCCCCGCCGCTGTTCTCATCGTGGCTCCCTCGGGGTCGGAGGGCTGAGCAGAGGGGGCTGTGCGACGCAGGGAAACTGCAGCTGGTGCACGGCCGAGGTTCACATTCACCCACGGGCTCTGCTCCCTGGGAGCCCCAGGGTGCTGGGCCTCGTGCTGCTGGTGGCAGCTGGGGACAGGGACACTGCGAGGCCGAGGAACCCCGAGCCTGCTGCGTGCAGGTCGCTGCTCAAATGCCCTCTGAGCGAGGAGGAAGCACTTAGAAGCTGTTACGTACCCTAATGAATCTTTCCCTGATGAGGTTCCAATTACCTTAAGTAGAGGACAGTGTGGAGCGAGATTGCTGCTAGCCTAAAGGCTATCACTTAGACTTTTGCTAATTGGATCCTGCATTTGGAAATTACTTAGCTCCTATGGGACGAAATCTATATGTTCACCGAGCTATCACTTACAGATATTTTCCAGCTCAATCTGTACCTGTGTAAAGCTCGCCTTTTTCTGCTAAAATCCTGTAAACAGGAGCTGCCGGGCTATTGAGTGCTGCCACTTTGTCCTGCTTCAGTCCATCTGTGTCTGTATGCAGATAGATTTTGGGTGTGTGTACGCATAGCTGAAGAATTTTTGGGAATGCTTCTCAAGAGGATAGTGAGGAATCTGAAATGGTGGGATGAATTTTAAGAGAACGTCAAGAGGATGACTTTTAAAGCATTTTTTTTAGCACAGCTGGAGAGTTGATGGATCAGAATTTGCATTCCCTGGGAAGGCGAGAGGACAGACGTCCCCGCACGGCGTGGTGAGGCACTTGCCAGTCAGCACACAGTGAACTGAACCAGCCCACCCTGACAAAGAACCGTTCAAGAGATTAAAAAAAAAAAATGATTAAAAAAAAAAAAACTTCTAAAATGCGAACTGGATGAAGTGTATTAATTCACCATGGAAACCTAAAGCTTCTCTGAGTAGAAAGCATGTATTGGAGGCTTTTATAAATGTTTCTCTTATTAAATCTGAAAAATGCTAGGTTTGACTAAAGCGGTGTCTGAGCCAGAGGAAAACGCAGTCAGTTGGTGCTGTGCTGCGGGTGGCCAGGGTGGGAGTCAGGGGAACGTTCTGCGTTAAAGCTGGCGACACCGACGTATAGTGCTTGGTTTTAGTGGCTGTTCTACATCTCAGCACTGCCGTTCATTGTAGCGATGGGTGCTCTGACCTCGCTTGGCTCCAGACTATTATGGGTTGCATGTTTAATACAGCTGAGTGCCAGCAGCGGGGGGATTAAGTCCCTTGTGTGGGGGCAGCTGTGCTTTGCAGTGGCCGGGCTGGCGGTACTGCTGCTGGGGGATGCATTTCGGGGTCATGCATCCAGCTCGGGGACAGCCACTGGGATAAAAGTGGGTGTTGCAAAGTGTGGAGCTACAGGCACCTTCGAAGCCTGGAGTAAGGACATCGGTTATAACCCGCGGTAGGTTCCAGGCACACAGCTCACACATGGTTTTGGAGGCCACGTCAGAAGCACGCGGTAGCGGGCCCAAGCGGCGCCTGCCCGTGCCCCGCAGCAGCGAGCGGCCCAGAAACGTGCATCAATGTTTAACAGCACCTGGCGGCTTCGCTTGCAGGCAAGCGATCCTCCTGCATGTTTTATGGGGTGAGCGGCTGTCCTTACCGGGCAGGACGTGTGGCCTCCCCGGAGCGGTGCCCGATAGCGTTACCTACCCGGGTGGCACGTTACGGGAACGGCCGCGGTCACGGCAGCCTGCCGTGAAAGGAACAATGCTCCGATTAGGGAGGAACAAATTGCGAGCAGGTGCTTCTAGAGTACTTTGCTTCTATAGTGACTGAAACCTGCTCAGGGCCTTGTGTTTGTGCTTCTATGGCTGAGTGAACAATAAACACGAGAGACACGATGTCTGTTACACAAATGTTGAAGAATTTTGTTTTGCTTTTGTTAGCCCAGGTGAAAGAACTTGAACAGCCCTGTAGGGCTTGAAGCCGTGTAGCTGTAAAGCAAGCCTGTGCTGCCTGGGTTGCTCTGGGTTGGTTTAAAGGCTTCTGGAGTTGGTGGAAACCCTCTCCTTGGGACGTGCTATCAAGTTTAGTGACTAACAAGATCACATTTACAACAGGCACAAACCTAGGATATTTTAACAGCCCGCAGTTTGAGTTGTTTCTCTAGGATTTTGCCCACCTTAGTGTCACCTCTGCTACACGGGCCAGACAGTGCACAGGCTTCTGGGGACAGGTAATTGTATAGGACTTCTTCCACAGGAGAATGGAGCTGCTTTCTTAAAACCATCTTTCTTACCATGAGCACACCACGAAATGTGGTGAGCCCCTGGCGTGTTCTCCCTGTGAAGGAGACAATCCAGCACGGTGCGGGCTGCCGGGGGCTGCAGCTCACCGAGGAGCTGGGCGGTGGGGGCTGCTGCATGGCCAGAAATGTTCCTCATCCCTGTGGGGTGTCCTTCAGAAGTGTTCCTCGTCCCTGTGGAGCGTCCCCTCCCAGGCCCTCAGTGCCACCCCATCAGACCCGTGAACAAGCCACGTCCTTGTGGCAGGTGGGCGCGGGGCCGACACGCGAGGCTGGGGTGTGCAGCGCAGCAGGGGGCTGTCAAGATGAGAGGCCCTAATCTGGTGCTGCACTGCCCAGCCTCACCCGGCCGTTCTGATCCCTCTGCCTTTGAATGCAGTGTCTTTAAAATCCTACTTGCCTTCAAGTGTTGTTTTTTTTTTTTTTTTTTGGAGCGGTTTTGCCTTCCCCTCTCTCTGGTCATGCTCCTGGTGTGATAACTCCAGCGAGAGGGAAACCAGCACAATTCTAGCATCCCCTCCTTTGACACGTTCCCCAAGCACTTCTCTAAGAGCCCCAGCTTTGTTCTGGCCTGGCGGGCAGCGGGGTCCCTGCGCTGCCCCAGCCTGTGACGCCGGGGCTCCTGCAGGCCGCGGGGGCTGCAGGCCCGGCACGGCCCTGGCCCAGCCGATCCACTGCAGGTGCGGGGGCACCGAGGCCGCGTCCATCGCGGCGCTGGGCCTGCCTGCGTGCCCACGGGGCGAGCACACGTGGCCTCACGTAGGCTGGAGCCCAACAGGGGTTTAAAGCTTGAGCGAGCCGGCCCACTTCTCCCTGCTGTGCACCCGGACGCCGTGTTTTGAGCGGGTCCCGATCACACGCCCCGTCCTGCCCAAGCTCATCCGAAGCTTTTTAGAGCTGCCCCCCTTGCTGTGGGCAGAGCGAGGCGGCTGCGGTGTGCGTTTCAGCCTGCTGACACGCAGGACACCGTACAGATGTTTCCATGAAGAGGTCGCGGCTCTTCTTTCGGGTTAAGCTCTGCGGCCACATATCTAATTACGGCTTTGCGGCCGGCATAGCGTTATAGCGGGAGGAAGGCGCGTGCTGGAAATCAGTTTAAATGATTTGAGGGCAGCGGCTCGGCGCTCCCCTCGCGCCGGGGCGAGCCGTGAAGATGCTGGCGGCACGCACGGGCACCGTGGGGAACAAGAACGCCGAGGAGGCGCTGAAGCTGAGGAAGCAGTCGGTGCTGTCCCTGGGGAGCCGGGACCGAGCCCCGCGGAGCGGCGCCGACAGCGCCAAGGACCCGCGGCTGAAGCCGGCTGCGGCGCAGCAGAGGGCGCGGAGGCTGGCGCTGCTGCGGGAGCTGGAGATGAGCTGGTACCTGCGCGTCTGCGAGCTCTCGCACGAGCACACCGTCGCGTACACCACCGGCATGCCGCACAGGTAGGTGGCCGCCTGCTCTCGGCACAGGAGGGGCTTGCGCTCCTCGAACTAGGCGTCGTAGTCGTAGTAGTAACAATACAACAACAATAGGAAGCTTTTTGTCGTCGTGATTCTGGCATTTCCAGTTGTTTGGGGGCTTGTTGGTTATGATGAATGTGACTTAGAGATCTGGGCATGTTGCAGACTTGTTTCTTGGCTTCCCAAAGTTCTCAGCCGAACCCACCTGTGACGATTCAGGCTCATTTCTCACGGCTGTTTTCTCCGAGTGACCGCAGTTTCATCGGGCCTGGGTTCAGGTGTGTGAGGGCTGTGTGGGTGACACGAGATCGCGTGGAGGTGCTGGCTGGTTCCTTCCTTTCACCCCAGACCCGGGTGCGATCTCGAGGGCCTCCAGGGTCTGATCTTGCTCCTTTAAAATGTTAGGGGATCTCGGCATTAGTGGAAATTAGATGTGCGGCTCTAATCTCTTGCCCAGACTAAGACCCTTAATGAAATAGGACCTAAATACAGGCGGGTGCATGCTGTCGTCTCAGTCTGTCTGTCCCAAGCAGCAGGAGGGCAGAGATGGGCTCTGTCGTGCCTGCTGGGAGCGATTTTGGTGACTGGAGAGAGGGGGGTGTTTGTTCAACTCACCCTGAGAGAGGAGCCTGCTTCCAGAGGCTGGTTTTCAGCCCGGCTCCGCACAAAGGCACCCACAGCAGTGGGGATTTCAGCGTGGACGTCAGGCAAAATCCTCCCGAATCTCGGGGAAGGGGGGTGTTTGAGGTGCCTGGCACCAACCGAGACTTGCCGCTGTGCTAGGGTTGAAATTAATTAAAATGACATCAGAATTAAAATAAGAAATGGGATAACTCAAAGGGAAAATGATGGAGAACCATGAGAGGTGGAGAAAGTGGCTGTTAGGTGCAAAACTATCTGTGCCTGCCCAGCCCTGCGCTGCTCAGCGGCACCACAAAGCGATGGACACGCAGGATGACTTTGGGAACAGCAAGGCTCTCGTGGTGCTGAGCTGTGCGAGTCCCTGAAACCCCAAACCACAGAACTCTTATGTCTAAAAACTGCAGAGGAGTTGCACAAGAATTTATTTGCCTTTGGTTCATCTTGCTTTGGAGACGAACAGAGAGCTGGATCTGACAGGAGGTAAAAGAGGAGGGGATTGCTGCAGGAGCTGGGGATGGGACCAGCCCTCCACTGGTGCCCCAGCACCCCAACGCCACGCTTGTAGGGAAAGGATAGCTGGGTCATCCACGTTTCCATGCAAAACTCCTCTCTGTGACATTGAATTATAATCTTTTAAAATATATTCTTTTTTAGAGATCAGTCCTTGTTTATCTGCTTTGAAAGCTTTACGGATTAGCTGAGTTCATGATATATCCATCACTCGATTATTTAACTTATTTTTCAGATGAATTAGGGATTGAAAGGAGAGTTTAAAAATAGGTTGATTTTTTTAAAACATAAGAGCCCAGCAAATCTGCTTCGTGGTGCATCTCATACACTGGTCTGTTCCCTGGGAGCTGGACCTGGCCAGAGCCGGTTGCTTTGGCCCTGCTGGACTTCACCTTGACCGGGGGGCTCTGGGTGCCCCTGAGGTTTGCACCATTTCTCCATCACCCCTCAGGGACCCTGGAACCAGAAACTCTCTTTGCTCTGGCAGCAGGATGGATCGGCTACAGCTAGGGGAAGGGGGAAGTCAGCAGACTGTGGCGTTTCCAGGACCGCAGGACCACGCCTGATGCTGGGTGAGGGGGTGATGGAGCGCATGAGTGGAGACAGAAGTGTTTCCTGCTCCTTTCCTACCCCTTTTTTTTCCATGCCAGAGACCCAGAACAGCTGCAAACAGGCACCTCCGTTACCGTTCAGCTCCTGTTTTTAATAAGAGCCTCCCAGCCACGGGTGCTGCAGCTCCCAGGGCCTCCCCTGGCTGCCGGAGCCGGCTGCCTGCGGGTGCTCGGAGGGGGCAAGGACACCTCCCTAAACCATGCGGCGTGCCCACAGGATCGCGGGCAGGCTGCTGCACGGGACGTGCAGATTCATGTTTCTCAGCTGCCTCCCACGGTCCCTGGAGGAACAACCCACAGCCTGAAGCCCCCGTCCTGTGCCTGTCCTGGGTCAGCAGACAGCGGCGGCCCCAGGAGCTCGGCTGGCTGCAGCAGGAGCCCAGCACGGCGCTGCCCGCCTGGTGGCACGAGGCCAGGCACCGAGCCTGAGCTCCTCTCCTCTCCTGCCCTGCCCCTGTGTGCCTGCCCGTGGGTCGTTCCCTTCTCAAGAGTTTCCCTTGTCTGCTTGGGTTATTTTTTTCTGCCAGGGCTTTGGCTGTTCCTTAGCCTTTGTTTGCTTATTACTTGCATCCTCGTGGGGCTGTGACAGATGACAGTCAAGTTTGCAGGGCTGTTAACCTGAGCTGTGAGAGTTCACAGGATTACAAGAAGACAAGAAGTTTTAATGACTTGCACGAGAGGTGCTTGCAGCGTTCATCCGTCCAGCCCAAGGCCTTAAATAAACCCCGTGAGAATATTATTTTCTGTGTTCGTTGGCCTTGGATGGAATCCCAAGCAAATATTTCTCGTTATCTAAATATAAGACCTGGGAAACAATGTCGGCGCTCCATTCCCACAGGCAGCCCGTGCCCCTCGGAGTACGTGGCCTTTATAGGCTTCAGCCGGTGGGACCGATTGCCGACCCTGGCCAGAGCCCATCTGGGTCCCAGCGAAAACGAGCCCGTTGCAATGCCATGAACAACATTGGGGACAAAACCACGGCTGCGTAGTGCCGTGCTCCTGCCGGGTGCCACGACCGGGCTGATGCCATCGTCCCCTGGCCGTGGTGCGATGGCACCGGGCTCTCCGTGCAGTGGGTTTTAAAGAGGGGGGTCCGAGAAGCCCCCACCCAGCGGCTGCGGGGCCAGGGGCCAGGCTGCTGGCGGCTGCCCCAGGACCATGCATCTGTACAAGCCCGCCTGCGCCGACATCCCCCCGCACAAGCCGAGCTTGCAGAAACCGAGCGAAGCGCTTCTGAAAGGCAAGAAGCCGAGCGTGGTGCCCAAAATCTGCCCCCCGGCGTCCGGCTGGGCAGGGAAGGCGAGCGGCGCCGCGGAGCTGAAGCAGCTGGAGAAGTTCCTGCACGTGCATGGGCTGTCCCTGCAGGACACCGTCCGTGCGGAGACGGGGATGAAGTACAGGTACTGGGGGGCGTCTGCGCGGTGGGAAGCAGCCAAAACGGCGGGACGCTCTCCTGGCAGGCGTCTGGCAGTGGCGAGGCTGTGTCCTGGAGGCTGCGTGCACCGCCGGGCAGACTGCTGAAACCCAGAGATGCTGCCTGCTTCAGTGGCTTTTCTGCTCTCAGCTAGCTGAGCGCCGCGAGAAATGAGCACGGCCTCGAGCAGCGGTGAATGCACGGGACTTCTAAAACTCTGAATTTGGTTAGTCGCCTCCAGTAGTCGTTGTTCGTGCCCAGCTGTTAAACTGATGCTTTTAGATTCGGGTGGAACTACTTGCTTGCTCTGGCGCTCTAATGAAAGCTCATTTATTTGTGCCAGCACCCAGCTCACATCTGCCTGGCTTACCGAGTGCAGTGGTCCCCATCCATCAGAGCCTTTAGCGTGATGAAATAAAGCGTGCGCTTAATTCCTGCTGAAGCTGATGGATCCGAGCAGATCCATGCTTTAAGTATGCGCATTCTTCAGAGTTGACAGAGGCAGCTATGAAATACTGCAGCTCACACACATCTCACCCCGGAGAAGGAAGACTTCTGCAGGGCAGTGGGCTGTGCAGAGCAGCTCTGATAAACAGAGTGGGCATTTCCCAGTAGTCCTTGTTGTTTGGTACTTCTGGCTCCTATTTTCTGTAGATTTTTGTTCTTCTGGCTTTAAACAGGCAAGGCTCTCCCAGACTTACTGTGAGCGTGAATGCTTTTCTTCCCCAGTGTGGCTTGGTTCCCTCCCGGTCCTTTCTCCCAGTATCCACAGGCCCAGTCTAAAGACAGCACGATGAAATAAAAATTAAAAATATATATTTATGAAGAGCTATTTAATGATGTGAGAAAAGAAAGGAAGTGTTAACAAGAAACACTAAATACTCCGAAGCTGGTTTATTTATAGGGTGATTAGTTCTTTTCTCTTTCACTGCTTTAGCATGTACGGCTTAGTTCAGCCTGTTTCTGAAGAGCTGAGAGCGCAGCAGCGCGTTGGCTGATGTTGTTTCTGATGATAATAGTATTTCTCTCAGATGAAACACAATTTGCAAAGCCAATTTGGTGCTTTATTATCCGTCAGGGTGCTCGTAGCGCTGCTTTCCTTCACACACACTGTGCTGAGCCGCGTGGGCTGGGTCTGTGCCCCTGGCCAGCGACCTGTGGCCACACAACTCCCGAACCTTCTGCGGTGATGGGAAAAGAAAGCAGCACTTGGGCAGCTGCTCGATGGCATCCTCTGGACCCCCGCGTCCCAGCACAGCCCACGTCCTGCACTGGGAGCCTACGGGCGTCCTGCAGCCTACGTTCAGGCTGGGCATCGGGAAAAAATATTTACTGTGAGGGTGCTTGGACACTGGAGCGGGTCTCCTAGGGAGGCCCTTGGTGCCCCAGGCCTGCCAGCGTTCAGGAGGTGTTTGGATCAAGGATGGTTTTGTTCTGTTTGAGAGAATAAATCAAAAGTGGGAATAACAAGTCTGTTTTTGTGATGAAAGCAGGAGGACTGCGGGAGATTTGCCGCGGCTGTGGGGGTGTCCACAGCCCCCAGGGAAAGGGATCGGGAAATCGAGACTGAGCCTGGCCACCTGCGGCTGTCGGGTGCTGAGCGGTGGGAGGACGTGGCCACATCTCAGCTGTGAGCCCACAGACGAGAACGTTAATGGGGAAAAAATCACATGGGCTGCGCTCACCTACAGCGCCTCCGAACCGCTCTGGCTCCTCGGGAAGGAGAGCGTGGGTTTGTTCATGAAAGGTCTTTGGAAGTGTCAGCTCAGCGGCAGACACAAAGGCAAACACCGTGTTAAATACATGACACGCGTAACAGCACAGCACTGGCTTTAATAATTTTATGGGAGCTGACATGTCGTGTCCAGCAACCTGTGCTGGCCTTCCCATTTCAGAGGGACCCGGTTAGCGGTGAGCAGAGGGCTCTGCGTGGAGGAACCATCCCCGCGCGGGGCGATCAGACAGGCCTTGGGTCAGGGAAAAGGCAGGGATTCCAGCAGATGTGCCTAAACGCGGGCTGCAGTAAGCAAAGTGCAGGCTCCCGTAATGCGGGATCCAGGGGGATGAGCATGAAATTTCTGGGCAGCAGGTGTAAAACACAGGGAGAGCTTGCCTTGCGCCTTGTAATTAGATTGGGGATCTCGTTGCCGTGTTCTGGGTGCCAAAAGCAAGAGTGTGTTAAAACATTATTAGATGCGAGTCTAGGCCATCGAGGGCTGCCAAGCACAAAGGGCTGGATTTAACCTCTAGCACAGCAAATTTTTGAGTCGCCGATGGCAGAAAGCAGAGAGGATGCGCAGGGAGAGGCGTCGGTGTGCCTTCCTGCAGCTCCTTGCAGGGGGATTTGGGAGCAAGCAATTTTCATTAGCTGCTCTTCGGGGCTCCGTTGGGCAGGCTCATTTCAGGCAATGATCGTTAAAACGTTTAATCGCTAGATGGCAAAGCACACGAGAGCACTTAACGTGGCCCTGTAATCCCGCGCTGCGATCCGGACCCGATCTGCTCATTCCAGCGCGCAGCTGCACCACATTTGTGGGGATACAGCTTACCCCGTTCAGAGCCTCCCAGCTCCTGGGGGGCTGTGACAGCCGCACCCAGCTGCGCCCTTTGTTCCCCAGCTGTAATTTCTCAGGAGTGTTTTGTTTTGTTTTGTTTTTTCTTTTAAAACCTGTTCAAACTTCCCTGCCTGCTATCCACGCGGCAAACGCCTGTGTGCACGTGCACATGCCCACGTGCAAGCACACCCACATCTGCGCACACGCTTTCCCCAGCGCTGCTCTGCTCCAAAGCCCCCAGAGCTCAGCCCAGCACACACATCTGCTCCCGCATCAGTAACACGGCTGCCAAGAAGCTCAGCGCCGCCCTGCCCTACCGCCACGGCCACCCACGCCTCTGGGGAGGGCTCCCGGTGCCACAGCTGCTTGGCTGGCACGGATGGCGATGCAAATTTTGTCTTCCCTGCCTTAGCCATAGCAGTAAATCGCTGCCAGCCGTCCCCTGCCTGCAGAGACTGCTCCTGCTGGCGCCGAGCAGCAGCTTGTGCCCTCCCTGCGCACCCCCGTGTCCCGGTGCACCCCTGTCCATGCCCACACAGCTCCGGGTACTGTGCCGTGGGCTGCCCCCACCCGCAGCGTGCTCAGGAAAAGGCAGCTACCCCTCCTCTGCCAGCTGTCGGCATCGCTGCTCTGCTCCAGGCGTGGTCCTTTCGGAAACGATCGTCCCCGGGGCTGTGCCAAGGCTCGGAAGGGCGCGTTGGTGCCGCAGCTGCCGGACGGCTGGGAGCAGGGCTCTGCACGCCAGAGACGGAGCGCGCCCCGCAACGCGGGCTCCTGGTTTGTCCTCACGGATGGAATAAAAATGGATTGCGGTCCTCGTGCAAACCCAGCGCCGATGCGATAGCAGCCTTGCTGCTTGGTTCATTGAAGGAAACAGCCCAACGCAAAGGCAGCTGCTCTTTCCAAGCCCCTCTCCCCTCCGGCTGTTTCACCTTCACTCAGCACTGAAACGGGAGCCGAACGGGTGCTGCTTTGCACCGGTCCTTGGGTCAGAAGTTGCTTTTATTTCTCATTTTGAAGAACGACCGACCGAAACGCACCTGTACACCCCGTGCTTCTCGCCCACGGGTGGCACCGCAGGCAGCGGGCTGTGCGCTGCTGGAGCTGGGGGAGACCGACTTGAAAGGCAACTTGGTTCTCTCCTGCAGCTCCAGTGCCTGCTGCAGGCCTGCTGCCGGCTGATAAGCTTTTTTTTCTTTTTTATTTTTTTTCATTTTCAGTGCTCGGTTTCATCGCAGCTTGGCTTCGTCCCCGTTCCAGAAAGACTTGAGAAGGCGACGCTGCGGCGTCTGTGTAATTCCAGCAGCGCAGACGCTGCCTTTCGCGGGGAGGTTGTGAAGTCCTCAGGGAGCGTGTCCAAATGCTCCAGAGACAGCTCTGAGACCAGCAGCTGTCCGGGCATGCTCGGAAAAGGGACCCGGATAAATCTCAGGGTAGCTGCAGCTGAGCTGATAACTGCTGAGGGGGGGGGAAATAATAGAAGAGGAAAGGGACAAAAGAGAGAAGACGGCGCAGTGTGGGGTGCAGCAGCTAAAAGGCAGAGCATGAGCCCTGGCGTGGCTTGGGCAGCCGGACGAAAGGCAAGGTTTCGGTGGCATTTCCCATGGCTTTCCCGTGTCACACAGGACGTTTTGCCGTGGGGCTCGTGGTTGGAACAAAGTTCCGGGAGCTGCAGCCTCTCACACGGCTCGCCCCTCTCCTGAGCCCCTGCCAGCGCGTCTCGGATCAGAAGTTATTGGCAATAATTAGTCATCCATCTGCCGTAGTGCTTCCCGGGAAGGACGGAGCGGGGCTGTTTGTTATTCAGCTCCGAAGACTCAGACCTTAGCAACATATTTCTTTATATAAGTTAATTTGGAGTTCTAAGCGGTTACAAATTATGCTGGGGCGGTATTTGACGCATATGGATAGCAGAATAATGTACGTAATTGCCTGAAATTTACTATTCAATAAGCGCAGACAAGTTGAACAACACACTGGGCTGAGCTTTATTTGGAATAAATAAATTAATCACGCTATGCGAGGAGCCCAGGGAAAAGCTGCGTTTTCTGTGTGCGTGGCCCGGTGCGCGGCGCGGGTTTGCCACACGCTGCCAGCCTCGTGCGCCTCTCTGGCTCTTCCTGGGCTGTTTTACACCGCAGCGGCCAACAACCAGGCACGGGGGGGAGCAGCCCCGGCACCCAGCACCGACTGTCCTGCCCTGCTCTGCGAACGTGCTGCTCGGAACCGGGTACCAGGGCTACGGAGCCCAGGGACAAAAGCGAAAATCCCTTTGGTGCGTAGCAGAGGCTGGAGTCAGCACTTCTTACTGCTGTGCGCCAGGAGAGCCAGATCGGGCTTGCAATACGGCCTGAAGTCCATCCAACATTTCAGATAATCAGGCAGAAAAAAATGTTTGGCATATCTCCGTACCTGAACGAGGCACAGCTCGGAGTGCTTTAGTCGGCTGCATTAAGATACCGCTCGTTGCCAGGCCCCCTCTTGGCTGGCAGTGGCTTTCGGCCACCCGAAGAATGAAGCAGATATGATGGAAAAGGTGACTTGCCTGTCCTGAAGCAGGGAGCAGTGCCTAGGGCCGTGGGCAGGGCTGGGGACGCTGCGGGAAGTGACCGGGGATTGGCTTGGGCACCCAAACTGAGCACCCCTCTGTGAAGGCCGTGTGGCTACAGAGGCTGCGCCCTGGTGGGGCTGCGGGAGGCTCGGTGTCTCGGTGGTGCCAGCCCTTTCACCTGACCGTAAGCGGGGGTTTGTTTGGTGCTGGGAAGAGCTGGAGGAACCTTGCAGAGCCCCTCTGTGGCGGGGCTGCAGGCAGCAGCGGGCGCACGGCTGGAGGCGCAGGGGCAGCCCCCGGGCCCCGCATGTCCTGCGTGGACGCTGCCCGCTGCCTGCCCCAAGCTGTAAGGGAGAGTGCTCTGGAGCGGGTCCCTGGAGGATGTCTGCATTGCCAGTGGGACCCCAAACTAACCCCAAATCCCACAAAACACCGCATCAAGGCGTTCTTTAAATAATATTGATCTATGGGTGTCCTCCCCAGCTGTAGTTTTGAACAAGATGCCTTCAAAACAAATTCCATTGTGCAAGAAGAAAATGCAGAAATTACGTTTTTGTTCTTTTTCGTGTTTCTTTTGCCAAGGACATTGCTCAGCAGCAGGTTTGGAGAGCTGCTGGGCTCTCGTGCCAACCACCATCCCACCGGGCTTCCCAGCAGCGGGGCTGAGGTTGGGGAGTTGCTGCGGCTGCGGGAGCAGAGGTTGAGCTGTTGCATCCCTTGGTGGCCCGCTGCTGCCTTCCCCAGCTTTGGGAAATTGTCGGGAATGGGCACATTTTCCCCTTCGGAGCTTCTTATTTTTAAAAACCAGTTTCTGTAGGACAAACTCATGCAGCGGTGGCATCCTGCTGGCCTCCTGCTCAACTCTGATTAGAGTTAACCAAAACTACGGTATTTTCATGCCAGTTTTGATTTGTTTATCCTTTCTTCCCACCCTGAAGAACCTGTAACACAAAGTCCTCGGGGCTGTGGCGATGCTGCAGGACTTCTAGGCAGGTGGTAATGCAGCATGAGCGCTGCCCACGCCAGCAGCTCGCAGAGGCCAGCAGAAACACCCGGTGCCATCCCCAAACTGCCATGCTGCCAGGGCCGAGTGCTGAAAATCTGCTGCAAAGATGGTTTGTAACTGAAAACATTTAACGGGAATTTGGACGAGTCTTCCTCAAGTGCAATTACGAATGCAAATTTAAGTTTTCCTTGGAAGCTAAGCCCCGTGTTTTTGTCCTGCAGCTCATTTCCTTATCGAGGCCCCAGCTCCGGGGCTTCTCCCTGCTTTCCTGGGTGGCTCCGCTCACCATGCACGCTCGTTATCTCACCCGTGTACGTATCAGACCAATTCAGGGAGATGTAACGGAACTGCTGCCGTCAGAAGGAATTAGCCCAGCAGGAAACCTGGTCCCAAGCAGCTCTGAGAGGGAGAGGAATGGCTGGGAGATGGGCACGGACTGTGTTTGTAGCCAGAGCTCCCCACGGCCTGGTGAAACTCGTGTTGGGATGCAGCAGAAAATTTCAAAGAGCACGTCCTGCTGTGGGAAGGCACATTGCCCTGAGGAAGGAAACCTGGCGGTGGAGGATTTGGGGTGATGCATGAAGACAGTTCCTGCGAAGGCTGGGAACAGGGTGGGCAGGCTCCGTGGGCCGAGCTCTGCACGTCCCACGGCTGCACGTTGTGGAAGGATCATGCCACGACTGCAGTGCTGGGGGAGTTTTTTGACCTTCCATGAAGCTTTCTGAGGTTAATGTGATCCAACTGTATGGCATGCCAAGTCCCGCTGAGCACCTGTCAAACTGTCCAACGTGGTTAAAGCTATATTAGGAGCGCCAAAATCATATCATTAGCGTGCCTGCCGGCGGCTGCTTTCCCTGTCTGGCTGTTTTGCCAGCCACGACCCTGCCCTGGACGCATGGTGCTGCCCCGGGACCCAGTGACGCGCCCAGGGCTCCGTTCTCCACCTTTCTCTGCTCTTTGCTGCTGCTTTCTGCTTTCTTCTCCCCAGGCCCCGTAGCCAGCATGCAGCCAGGGAACATTGCAGTTAGAGGCAGGGAGAGGTGCAGCGGGGCAGCGGCTGTCGCCAGCTCCCTTTTCCCTGTACGGAGCAGACAAAAGCTGCAGACGCAGCAGCAGCAGCGGTCGCAGTGCGATGCAGTGCCTGGGACCTGAAGGCTGTGCCGCACTCGATACCAGCAGCTAGGCTGCGCGCAGGTTTTGCTCTCGTGCGGAGCACTCTCGATTCTCCAGAAGCTCCTCTGGAGCTGCCCAGCCGATGCCCCACGGCGCAGTGCAGAGATGTTGTCCGAACGGAACCGGAGGGGAAAGGCAGCTTTGGAGGGAGCGGGGAAACACCTCAGGTCGTGCAATTAAAGCTGCGTGTAGCTGTGCAGTGTCATCACAGCGCCGATATTCACACCGCCACAGGGAGCACTGGTAGCTTATAACTGTGCCCGGCATCGCCGTGGCATCGGGAGCAAAGAACTGGAGCTGCCCCCAGCAGCAGTGGCCTGGGACGGGTGGGGGTGGCGTTACGGCCATCGTCCTCTTGCTGCCGCGTTGTTAAGCTTATACAATTCTTTGTGTTGGTATTTTGAAATACAAAATCAATGCCTGCGGCACGGAGCAATCATGTGAATGAGGAGCTGCCCTTCCCCCAGTATATGGTATCTGTATCCACACAGTCACAATTTAAATACAGCTAAGCTGAAAATGACTCCACGTATCGCTGAGGAGGAAGACTACAGGCGAAGAAACTTTGCCGCGGGGCTGGTGTGACATTGGTGCTGGCTGGGGCTGCGCTCGCTGCTGTGCTAAGTCGCTGCCTTCTCTTGACAGTGAAGGACTTCAGTTAAAGAGCTTAAAACGGCTGAGGTGGCATCGTTATTCGTGACCCGGATCGGTTCAGCACGCAGCGATGAGGCTTTAGGCAGCCCTTTCTGCTGCCTGCGGCTGGCGCCCAGGTCTGCTCCCCACAGCCGGTGTCCGCCAGGCACTGCGGCCACCCCTGTGCACAGGAATGGGTTACGTTTAGAGTCAGGCTTTAATGCTCTAAGTTAGATTCTTGGCATGTTTGCATAACGATTTAACCTGTAAAACTTGGGGGGCTGTGGCTGGGGGGAACCGCGTAGAGCTGGTGCTGCCGGGGGTCGGTGTGTGGGGCTGCCGGGGGTAAGGGGGGCCATTGGCTGTAGGGTTTTTCTAAACCGAGGCTGATGACCTTCTGCCAAACGAGGCCCTTCCAATTTTAACACCCTTTGGTCCAAGAGCAGTGTCATCAGGAGTGGTTGCTTCTCTCCTTGGAGCCCCTCGGTGTGACAGGGCGTGGGGAGAGGTGGCGATGACCCGGGGCTTGTGGCTCTCGGCGGCGTGCTCTTTGGGGTGTTTATCGGCGTTTATCTGTGGTCTGTGACACTAAGCTATTGATGATGTGTGTAGAAACTGTTCTGAAGCTAGGTCTGGTGTGTGAGATGGAGACTCGCAGGGGTCTGTTAGCTCAGTCAGCCCTTCCTTAGCCATTCCCTAGTCCCATTCCTTAGCGTTGAGGAGTTCACCCCCAAATGCAGGCCTCGCGGGGAGGGGTCCATCTCCCCAGATATGCACCCAACGGCAGGCACGGGGGCTCTGCTCACGTCTGGGGGGGCCGTGTCTCTGCTGTACGATCCACTATCGATCACCTATTGGAAAACACCGTGGCGTGCCTTCCTTCGCTCTGCCACGGCGCTCCCACGTTCCCTGCCTCCAGCACCTCTGGGCCGGGCCGTGCTGGGGGGTCCCGGCCCCGGGCTTAGGCGGGGACCCCCGGGACCGCCCCGGGGGTCGGGCAGGGTGGGCGGTGCGGTGCTGGGGGGGGGCTCTGCCCGGCTCGGCACGCCTCCCGCCGCCCTCCCCCTCGTTCCTTGCCCTTCCCCTCCCCGCCCGCCGCGTCACGCCGCCCCTCGCTCCGCTGCCGGGAGCCGCCTGCAGCCGCTCGCAGCGCCCGGCGGGGGCAGCCGCGGGGCCCAGCCCGGCCGGGGGGCAGCGGGGAGGGGACCGGGGGGCGGGGGGAGCCCCGCAGCGGTGCGGAGCCTGCGGCAGAACCGGGCCGGGCAGAGCCGGGCAGAGCGGAGCCGAGGCGGGCAGCGCAGGGGCAGGGCGGCCGGCGGGGGGCTGGCCGCGGGGTCGCGGCCCGATGTCGCCCCGAGCCCCGGACTAGGCGGCGGCGGTGCCCGAGGAGCGGCGCTGAGCCCCCGCCGCGCCCCGCTCGCCTCGGCCCGGAGCGGCTCCGGGGGGGTCCCGGGTCCCGGGGGGGTGGGGGAGGCTCCGTCGGGGCGAGATGCAAGTGTCCATCGCCTGCACGGAGCACAGCCTGAAGAGCCGCAATGGGGAGGAGAGGCTCAGCGGCAAGCAGAGCGCCGCCGCCCCCAACGTGGTGAGCGCGGCCCGGGCCAAATTCCGGACGGTGGCGATCATCGCCCGCAGCCTGGGCACCTTCACCCCCCAGCACCACATCTCGCTCAAGGAGTCCACCGCCAAGCAGACTGGCATGAAATACAGGTAAGGGGCCGCGGCTCCCCCCCCTCCCCCCCGGGTGCCCCCGGGTCCTCCGCGGTCAGCGATGGACCTGGGAACCCCCGCGGGACCCAGCGGATCGCTGCCCTAATGCTTTGTGGGGCGGGGGTGCGGGTCCGTGGTGTGCCACGAAGCCCACCGGCCCGTGTCGGCTACAAGCAATCCACGTGAATTTACAGCGCTGGCGTTAAGATGGTTTCCGCCGAGCGCTCCACATAACTCGCGGTGGGGTTAATGAGCAGAGACATCAATTAGCAGAGCGGGTTTGAGGCTGGCCGGGAAAAGTTCAGGTGCAGCCTGCATGGGGCGAGGGAAGCGTCTGCCCCGGGTGCTGCTCTGTCCTGAGCATCACGCAGACTTCTTGGGTGGTGTATGTAGCAGGGAGGGGATGAGAGCCAGTTTTAGTGAAACGCAGGAGAAAACCGTCAGCCTTCCCCTAGAACGCCCGATGTATGGTGCTGATTTCTATCGCTCTTAGCTCGGGAAGGACAATAAAGGGCTGCTACTTCTCTCTGAAACGCTCCGTGCGGGGAGCTGACGGGCTCTGCCACACCTTCGGCTGAAACGAGGAGGCTCACGCTGCCTCTGTTGGTGGCTTTCTCCTGTTCCAGACATCCCTTTGGTCAGCAGTGGCTGGCGGTGGGGCCGGGGCAGTGTCCAACCCGTGCCTGCCCCAGGACCCCTGCCCACACAGGGGCTGCGGGGCTTGGTGCTGCCGCGGCCATGCTGGGCAGCGGTGCTGGGCACTGCTCCTTGCCCTGTGCTGCGGGTTGCTGTTGCTCCGGGCTGGCTCTTAGCACGGGTGCACGAAGTCGGGCTGCGCATGCAGCGCACACCGGGCTCGGTGTAGGCAGCGTGGCTGTTACACCAATTGCCATATTAACCCTGCCGGAGAGGCTCAGGCAGGGTGTATGAGGACAGAGCGGGTGGGATGCTTTGAGCGCTGGTGCTGTCCTTCGGCAACTTTCCACGGGGGCCGTGCCCCTCCTGTGCCGCAGCAGAAGCGATCGGCATGGCAGGCGGATACCTGCCGTGTCTTGGATCCCAGAGCACATTCAGAGCTGTAATCTGTTACCGAGGCACAGCTCCTGCTCGTTAGGCTTACGGGCGCTGCGTGCTAATTGTCAGCAGTTATCTCTGCTCGCGTCCCCAGGGCTCCCCCAATTACCGGCACGCGGGGTGGCTGCGGTTCTCTGCTGCCCGCAGGACACAGCCAGCCCTGCAGCCTCGCAAAGTTGGGCCTCTGTAAATCATCCCTGGCTTATTCCTAGATAAGGTTTCAATAGCGGGGACTAAATTCCCCAGCTGGCATTCGGCACGGCTCTGACAGCTCCCCCGGCTCCGGCTGCGTGAGACCTGGGGGATTGCATCAGGAATAGCATCGCGTTTGTGACAAGGCTGATGTTTTATCTTTATGACTAATCCCTGGTTCTGCTCCTAAATCTCTCCATATCTAGAGAAGATTTCTCCCCCAAGAGAAGCAGGGCAGGGGAAATTGGAGAAAGAGCTGACTAAACCTCCCGGCTCAGCTGTGGTGCTGCTGGATCGAGATAACCTTTGGCTGGGGAAGGCGCCTTGCGACAGTGCCGGGGCTGATATTTTGTGTTCCTCTCCGGTTCCTCAATCCGGGGGAAATTCGGTGCCTGGAGAAGCCGAAGGCTTTTCCCAGTGGCTGCAACAGCAATGCTGTGCAGTCCTCATCTCCCGTTTTTCAAGCTGAAGTCTTTCCCAGTGCATTTTCTGCTTGCATTATGTCACTGCTGACAAGCTTTACAATGTGTGCCACCTAAAATTACACGCTAGTTAAAATGCCTCTCGCTCTGTGCTAAAAATAAATAAACCCACCCCCCTGTGAGACCCTGCGCAGGAGATGGGGGTGCTGCGGCCGGAGGGGCCACGGGGGCATCGCCGCGGGGCATGGTGCCAGCCCGGACGGGGACGGCAGGTGGTGGGGAGAGCGATCCTGCCCCGCCGGGGGGACTTGGAGGGAGGTGGTGACAGCGTGAGTGACGGGGCGGTGGGGGTGGCAGAGAGGCTTTTCATCAAACGGCTCGTTTCTGGCTTTGCTCCAGATGAGAGAGCAAATTGGCATGCAAAATACAAAGCTTACTGGAATAAATGCGTCCTTTTGGGAATATCTGCAAATACTGGGATTCAGGTGCGTTCCCGCGAGGGTGAGCCAGCCTCTGTATTTACTTTGCTCCGTCTCGTTTCGTTTCCTTCGTAGCAGATTGTGGCATCAACTGGGCATCGAGGCGGTGGAAAGCAAGCGATGTGTGGCTGCGGGAATCGAGCCGCTGCGTGCGGACGAGCCCACGTGCAAACGAGCCCACGTGCGGCCGTGCTGCGGGGCTGCCGCGTGTGCTGGCCATCAGTCAGACCGGGCTTCCCCGGGTGCCACCTCTGCTGGATGGAGGCTGCGTCACCGCCGGTGACACGCTCCTGCGTGCGGAGGTGCCCGGGGGCTGCATCCTGCCCAGGTGCTCGGGGAGGGCGCTGGGGATCGCCTCGAGCTTTGCCTCGAGCATGATGTAGCTGCGGCGTGTGGCTCGGAGAGTTGCAGCCTGCTGCATTGTCCCTGGGAACAAAGGGCAGACCGCATCCTTTGGATGCATGGCACGGCAGGAGGGGGGGCAGGCTGGGGGCTCAGCGTCTTTTGGAGGTCACCGACTGGGTTCTCCTCCCTCCTCGTTTGCCTCTTTTTTGTTCCTAAATGTACCGCCCATCCCAGGCCAAGCTGTCTGAGGCTGTGCCCAGCCCCGATCCCGATCCCGGCACACGCCGCAGAGACGCCGTGCCTGGCGGGATGCCTGCAGCCCTGTGCTCCCGTGGGAGGCAGGGCGCACCCGGGGGGCTCACCGGCACTCCCACTCCATAAAGAAGTGGGCAGCACTCGAGTGAGGGCTGAAACAAATCACTTTTTAACTGCGAACGCAGGCAGGTAGAGTTCACCGTGCGCGTTTGCCCCATGGCTGGCTCTGAGCCATTGGCACAGGCTGGGGAAGGGCAGAGCACACACGGATTGGGCTGGAAGATGAGCTGCGTGCTCAGGTCCTTCATGCCCTCCTGGTCCACAGGCAGGTCTTGAAGCCACATGTGCTTACAGGCAGCCCTGCAGGGTGGCCCGAGCATCTTTCCCTTCCGTGCTTTCTTTTTCTGGCTCCTTGCCTGGGTGCTGCTGCTTTCCAGGCTGCAGAGCTCCGTCCTGCGAGCTCTGTCCTGCGAGCTCGTGAACCGGCACAGATGGAGGCGGGAGGCGAGAGGGAGAGGAGAAAGCCCTGGGGACGCCACGGGCCTTTCCCCAGGCACGACCCCGTGCACAGGGGGCGGTGAAATGGGGCTCCTGCTGCTAGGGATGAGGGGGGTGCTGTGGGACCTCCTGCACCCGTGGCACTGAGGCAGTGCCCTGGCCAAATTCCAGCGGAGATAATTGCGTTCCGCCAGCTGAAAATTCCTCTGCAATTTGAAGGTGTTTTTCTTCGCTCCGTGGGTTCTTGTCGGGGCGCTTTATTAAGGAGCTGCTAATGCGCTTCGTGTGGCGGTGGGCGGCCGTGGGCCACGGGGGATGCGGTGGGCGCCGCGCTGCCCTCTCCGCCCAGGCCTCTCTGCCCACCGCCCGCCTGCAGTGAGGGGCACAGAACGGGACTGAGATACCCTACCCTCTAATCCAAACCCACATCCACCAGCAAACACGACTAAAAACTCTCTCCCCTAGTTATCCCCACCCAGAGCGCTGCTCGGGGACATCGCTCCCCGCACCCATTCCCCCGAGCAGCTCCTTCCCCTCCTTCAGACACGCCCTGGGGGGGTCCTGAGGGCTATGAGCGAGAATTGCGCTGCTTTTGTTGCAGCCTGGATTTCTCCTGTGGAAGCACGGTGTTATTAGTGCTGGAATTGCACTGTGTATGCCGCTGCCGGGCAGCGTGCGTGGATTGCAGCGGTGCACGAGTGGGGGCTCGGCTGGGCTGAGGCAACCCCCAGACGTGGTGGGCTGGGACGAGCCCCCGGGCTGTAGGGTCAGCGGGCGAGTTGGGAACAGGCGCGTTTCGTAGTTCAGTGTTTTTGCTGCAGTTACGAGTGGCTTTAAGCCCTGGCGTGAAATAGCCCGATTATTCTGATAGAGAATTACATGTTGTTTCAGTGGGTCTCCTCAAATCAGGTTTGTTTTTATGGTTCATTGACTGATCTTCGCTTTATCGCTGTAAGCCGAGACTACTCCTGCACAGGAGGGGTTTACCCGTAAGTTCACCACACATCTGCCCTCAGGCCTGCAGCTTTTAATGGCTCCAAAGGAGGGAGGAATCTGCTCAGAGATGGGGAAAAGGCAGCCGGCTGAATAAACAAAACCTGAGCTGATTTATGCTGCTGTGAGGTCCCTGATGGTGTCTAACAGAGGCCTGGGACATCCCCTGGCAGAGCCACACACAGACAGTGCGGCCCCGCGGCCCGGGAGCACCTGGGCCGTGCAGGCCTCTGTTAAGCGATGCAGTGGTAATTCCGGCTGTCGTGCCGGCAGCGGTGCCACACGACGAGAGGATGTGGCCGCGGGTGACAACGCTACCAGGCAGGTGACACCGGGGTGTTCGGGTGGCTGTCACCTGCCTGCGCCTCGTGCCACCAGAGGCGTCTCCTGCGGCGGGGCTGCAGCAGGCTGGCTGGCTGCGGGCCACCTCTCTGCCATCAGGCGGCATGTGCCGGCTCTCCAGGACAGTTCTCGGAACTGCCGGAGTGAGCGCTTGCTAGAACTGGTCCTGGGCTGCTCCTGCGATGGGATGTTTTCCGTTTAAAGGCTGCGTTACGGCATTAATCCAGCGCTTCAATGGACGGAAGGAAAGAGGCGATGTAGAAACACTGCTAACTTAATTGCCAGCGAAGTGCACAGTTTTAAACGTTTTTAAAGTATTATTTTAGCATGGCTGCTCCGGCGGAATCCAAATTGAATTTCGAGCAGGCTTATTTTTATGTGAGATTAGCGCTGCGGGCTGTAGGGACAGCTTGGTAAGGAACCCTTCTTGGCAGCCAGCGGCAGTGCTCTGGTGTCCGCTGCATGCAGGGTGCTGGGGACAGGGGCACCTGTGGGGGCTCCTGGTGGCTGTGCAAAAGCTCCCCGGATTTTCTGGAAAACATTTTTTTTTTCCAGGGGGGAACCAGCAACAACAGAGGGGGCAAGGGGGTGGAAGAAAGCAAAGCCTTTTCCGTTCTGAAAGGGACAAAGCTGGTCACCTGGCTCTTTGCTCCCAGCGCTAGGAGGGCGCCGAGCCCCCCCCGCTGCACCCCACGGCCGCAGCAGAGGGCTCGAGGCACTTGGGCACCGTCGGCAGCGGGTGCTGCGCCCCCAGCCCCGTTCCCGGCGTGGGGCTGGGGGCCGGCGGCGCCGTGTGGCTGCCAGCAGCGCCCGCCGCGGGCCCTGCGCTTGGCGGCGGCCCATTGACTTTCCCTTATCTGCATGTTAATGCGTCATCCGCAACTTTCCTAAGGAGGCAGCCAAAAAAATTCCGGGGAATTTCAGCTAAGATGGCCACCTACGCACCCGGTGGCCCTGCGAGTAATGGAGATGATTTGGAAAGTGTGACGGGAGCCAAGGGAGGGGGCACAGATGCCATTTAGACATCTGCCGGTCCCCGCGCTGCCTGCGCCTCGGCTCTGCCTCGCCCGATGCCAAGCCGGTGCTCCCACCTCCCAGCACCCGCCTCCTCGCTTGGCGGCTGGCTTGCAGCTGATCGATCCTTTCCTTTCTTGCCTCTTGCAGCTATTCCGTTCATCGCGTCCCCCCCGTTTTGTGTCGTTGACCTAATGCTTCAGGCCCGTGCAGCGGTGGGAGCCATCACCACCTCCCCAGCCCCCGAGGCACAGCACGGGAAGGCGAAAAGGGGGCAGAGGGTGCTCGGGATCCTCCTGGCGAGTGGGGACCCAGCGGGAACCCTGCTGCCCTGGTGTCCATGGTGTCCCGTGCCAGCCGTCCCTGGGCTCCTGCTTCTCCAGCACAAGCCTGGCCGTGTGCCTCAGGCTTTTTCCACCCAGCAATCCTTTTCCGCCCCCTGCCTGGCTGGGCACGGAGCTGGATCCACACCCACTGCGAGCCGTGATTCCTCCTGGAGCACCTGCACCGGGCTGCGGGGACCAGCAGGGCTGGAATCAGCTCCAGCTGGATTTATAGCACCGCAGGTAGAAGAGATTGCGGAGCAGCAGGCAGCGGCTGCCAGGCAGCATCCCCCAGCACGCCAGGCACCGCAGGCGTAGGGCTGGGCGACGCCGCAGCTGTGGGAATGCTCAGCCAAGGGGCCCGGTGCTCGTTCCCAGCGCGCTCGGGTGTCCTCTGGATGATCCGCAGCGCTCCTACAGCTCTTCTGCAGCTTTGTGCCCTCCTCTGTGCACCTCACCACCGGCAGATAGAGAGAAACGGTTCTAAAAGCAGTGCGGGAGGGAGGGCAGTACCCATGTGCCTGCTGCAGCGTTCCAGCTCGGAGGGTGCCCTCGGCTCCTCTCCGCATGGCCCTGACCCCACAGCCCCAGCTCCACAGACAGGCTCAGAAACGGGGAATGTTTCTGGGGCACCGGCAGGAGTGTGGTTTAGGTTAGAGTGGGGAAGATTCTGTTAAGACTTGGTTTAAAAGCCACGATTCTTGCTTTCCAAAGTCAAAGGTTTTAACCTCCTTCCCGCAGTAACCCATTTTACAGGTAGAACACGATGCTGCCTTGAGATGCTGCTGGAGGAATGGCTGAAGGGACACGGCCGATGGGGCGTCGCAGTGTTTTTGCAGGATTACAGGGATGAAGCAGGGTGCCGTGGGCTCTGGGCTCTGCATCTGCCCGTGGCTATCGCCTGCCGAGGCCGTGCCGGTATCCAGCCCTGCACAGAGCCCCTCGCTTCGCTATCTCTGCGGCAGTAAGCGGTTTTAAAATACATGAGGGAGTGGAAAGCCGAGGTTCTGCATCGCTGCAATTACTGCTAATACGGGCTGTAATTTAAAGGAAACTGCTGTGCGTGTTGTGAAGTGTTTTGTTCACAAAATGGGAGTCAGAAACCATTATTTTTCTCCCTTCCCACCCACACCACTTAGAGACACCCCTCGCACCAGCAGAGCTCGCTGGAGGGGCACCCAGCGATTTCCTAAACTCTGCGGCTCTTTTTGAGCTGATGAGGCAAGATTAAATCCGAGGGGAGAGGCAGGAAAGCGCTGAAGTTAATTAAAGAAGAGAATTAACACGTCCGCGTTGCCTCGCCAGCAGCAGAGCTAACTTGCACTCGGGGCTGTTGCAGCGTGAGGAGCCGTGACAAGCGGTGCTCACAGGGCGTGGGGACGGTCACAAGTGCGGAGAGCGCTTCGGGGACGCGGCCTGCGGCCTCCCCGGGGAGGCTGGCGGGTGCCAGTCCCCCTTGGGAAGGGATGAGGCCAGGCCAGTGTCGCTCTTCCCCACGACACCCATGGAAATCAAAGCACCCTTGGTGCTGCTGCAGGACAGGAGGTCTGCACCGGGCTGTGCCGGGGCGGCACCGGGGCCCCCCGCGGAGCATTTCGCTCCAGCTCCGTTTCGCTGTGAGCAACCAGCCGGTGCCCTGCTCCCAGCCAAGTGTTTTTTTTTTCTGCAGACTCTGCCTGCAAACTTGTCAGCGTGCTGCCAGCCTCCAGAGGTGCGAGGAGTCCGGCGGAGGGAAGCAGGAGCCTCAAACCAGTCGGCTGAGCGCCAGGCTGGTTTTTGGTGGCTGCCGGGCACCGCTGCGCTGTGGGCTGGGAGGGCTGAGCCCACCCTCCTCCCTCCTGCGCGCTCCAGGTTTCTCCTGCTGCCCACTTCATTAAAAGAGGAGGTGGAGAAGTTTTGGCCGAGCTGTAACATCAGGCTGGAGGCGTGGATGTGGGGGAGCAAAACCCCTGCAGCCCGCCCGGCGGGCGTGGGGCTGCGCAGCCTCAGCTCCGGGAGCGCACGAGGTGCCACCGGGGCTTGCAGGAGTCCTGCAGCAGGAAGGAAGAAGCGGGCTTGGGAAAGTGCTGGGGACTGTGAAGTGGAGAGCTTGGAGGGGAATTCACCCCGCAGAGATTTGGCATTACAGGGCGGCGAGGAGCAGGGCTTGGCAGGGAGGGGGAAGTGGCCAGAACCCGGTGCCTGGCGAGAGGCTCAGAGCCCGTGTTGGAGGGGAGACCTACGTGGGGTGCGCTTTGCTTGTGCCAGGTCTGGCTGGGACGTGCAGCAGTGCTTTTTTCAGGGAGTAAATTACATATTTTATTCATTTTCCGTGCAAAAAAGGAGCTGTTCTGAAGCAATAATGGGGATGTTTCTAAGCAACGTTGTTTTCCCACTGCAAGCTTCAGGAACGGTGACATTTTTGTACATTTTGGTAACAATAAGCCAAGCCGCCTGCTGTTTGCTCACAGGAAAGCCCTGCCTTGGTTCTCCCAACTTTGCCTTCCCCTGCGGCTCGGGGGCCTTTAGCCCCAGCCCTGGGCTCACCCCATGCAGATGTTCCTGGGCACGGGGTGCCGGGCTGCTGGGGTGGGGGTCTCCAGCAGGACCCCAGGAGGTCACCCCGAGGCTCTGCCCACCCAGCACCCCATCCTCGTGTCCCACCCAGTCCCTCTGTCTGCCAGAGAGGGCTGGGCTGGATCCTGCTTCATGCACGTCCCGTGTCACCCTCCCTGCTGGCCCCAGGGCTGGGGACACAGGGTCCTCGTCCTGGTGGTCACCTGCTGCCATATCAGGGGGTCCTGGCCCAGGCAGGATGCGTCCCCTGCGTCCCCTCCGTCCAGCACTTGTGGTGAGGGTTGGCTGCTGCGGGCACAAACTCCAACGCAGGGCAGTCAGGCTGGGGGTGGGGAGAGGGAAGATCGGCATTATTGGATTTCTGCGGAGCTCGTCGGTTGTTCTGCCGTGGGTGTGGAAACGCTTTGCTCACTGTATGTGGTGCTGCGTGGCTTTGTTACAAAACTTGTGTTCTTCCTTAAAAATAAAAACTTTTTTTTTCTGTCTCATTGCTGGTAGATAGATAGGTGGACGGATGGGTGGATGACTGATGGATATACAGCCAGATGGGTAGGTGGATGGATGGACAGGCGGATGGGTAGGTAGACAGGGGTAGAAGGATGGATAGCAATCCAGACAGGTTGCTTCCTCTCCCCACGTTGTTCAGGTGGGACCACTGGAAGCAGCTGAGCTTTCACCAGATTCTGAAGCAAAGCTGCTCAGCAGCTCGGGCTCCCCAGCGTGCTGACTGTCCCTGCTGCGAAGGTTCACGCTCGTTGTTTTCCACCTCTCCCAAGCACAGGGCTGCTTTGAGCCGTTTGCAGCCGGGGTGTAGGCAGGGCCCCCCCCGTAACACCCAGCGCCGGTGCTGGCTCCCAGGGAGCTGGGGATGGGGCAGGGAGCCCAGCGGGGCCGTGCTGCTCCTGGGGGGGGGGGCTGTCAGGGGGAGATGGGCAAAAACGGAGCGTTAAGGAGCAGGTGAATGTGGTGTTGCTCTGGGGACCGCCTGCTGAGGCTGCCTTCGCTCCCTGTGGGCCAGCTGCAAGGGCGAGGGATGGCTGGTGGGGTGGCACCGGGGTGTTTCTGGATAACCAGCGTGTGTTTTCTTCCGATTGCTTTGTCCCTTCGCCATCGCGGGAAGCAGCTGCGGGTTAATTAGTTGATTAAGCAGCGCAGGAGGCTCAGACCATAAATCACTGCCAGAAGGGGCTGCAGGTGTGGGCTGCCTGGTGTAGGAGAGCTGCTCGCTGCCCTGCAGCTCGTGGGAGCACGAGGAGAGGCGTGCTGGGCTCGTGGGGGGCTGCCTGGGCTGGGTGCCCCTGTCCGAGGGGTGAGCAGGGCTGGGGGCGCCCAGCAGGGCTGGGGACAGTGTCAGTGTGGGGCTGGTCCCCGTGGGGTGGCTGCCTGTGGCACTGCAGCCATCGCTGGGTGCTCGTACCCATCCCCCTGCGCTAGAGTTAATTAAAAGTGAATAATTACAATTGCTTTCTGCCCCGTGCCACAGGAGACAAGCGCCACTCCTGCCATATGGCACGGGCTGCTCCTCAGGCACGTTTTTTTCCCCCTCTCCTTTAATTAAGGATGCCGTCACCTCGGGATGTCCCCAGGACGTGACCGAGCGCCTCACCGCTGCCCGGCCCAGGCTGGGCCCTCCGCAGCAGCCCCTGAAGGGAGCAATGAATTACGGGTTCCTCCTGGTCTCGCCCGGCTCTGCCCGCACCGTCAGCACTTACCCTTCGGAGGAAGTAATTAAACTACAGGTTGCCGTAAAGCACGTGAGGAGGAGCTGGCTGGAGGCAGATCTCAGACATGGCCTGGCTGTGTCCGCGGCGGGGGGCTGAGAGCTCCCCGTGCCAGGGCAGCTTCCCTTGAAAAGGCTTTTCTCAGCGTGGGCGTTGGGCAAACGGGGTTATAATTGGCTGCCCCGTACGCCCCCGAGTTAATTGGGACAGCGGCCCCCGTACAGGAGGGGCTGTCCTCGGGGGGATGAGGCCTCCAAAAGCCAAGCTGGCAGCCAGGGCAGAGCTTCCCAACCACCTCGTGTCCCCCTTCGTCTGGCTGCGGGGCCGCCCGTGGATGTACGGGCAGCCAGCGGTGCTGTAGGGCTGCGTCCCCACCGCGTGTCCTTGCAGGAGTTACGTGGGCTTAGCGGTGCCGCACGATCAAATTATTCTCGCTTTTCATCGCCAAATACTCATCTCGGTTTTAAGCCTTCTTGTCTTTTTAACTAAAATTAACATTTATTTCAGACATAATCTAATCTTCCTCCGGTGCCACGTTACAAAGAGCAATCCCCTGGGAAGGGATTTCAGCCTCCTTTATTCCCGAGATTCTTGAAAAAACGTGATTTTCCCCTGAATCCCTACACTCAGCCTTTATCCCGGGCGCCTCTCGTTACCCTGTCTGTGTGCTGTATTTCCTGCTGGATGTGCCATTCCCCCTCTCCCCGTTTCTATTGCTCTTTGACTTCCTGACGCTGAACCAGAAAGCTCTGGAGGTCAGAAGCTGCCGTCTGTGCCTTTCTCATGACCGTACAATTGTGGCTTCAAACGTGCAGTAAGCAATCCGTGCACATCTTCCAGCCCCGATACAGCTCTCCGCCTCGTACTTTTCCTGGTTTCGCTCATTATTTTGCTCGCAGCGAAATGGCTAACGAGCAGAATACTTTTTTCCCCCCCACTTGTGCAGAAATGAAAGCTTTCTCTTATTCAGGCATATTCAGCATCCCCGTCGGGTCCAGAACCAAGCGATCTTTTATGAGGATAACGCTGCGTGCGTGAAAAAGCTAAACGGCATGGCAGGTTTGTGGCTTTGTTGGTTTTCCCCCTGCGGTTACAGATGAGCAGCACCTTCCCATTGGCCCTGGGGACTTCGGGAAGGTTTTTCCGTGCGGAAATTCCTCCTTCCCCCTCGCGCCCTGGGTGCTGCATGGACCGAGGGGCCGTGCCGGGAAGGAAGACCGGCGTGCATGGCTTGGCTTTGGGGGCCCTTTCCCCTTCTTGTGCTGAGCCCCCTGTGTGCAGGGGCTGCAGCTCACCTCGGATGGGAAGGATTTAGGTCCCACAGTGGCATCCCGCCAGCAAACGGCCAGCCCTGCTCGGTGCAGTGGGGGGCTCTGCCCCACGGGCAGGGCTCTCCCCGCTCGCCGCCCCTGCAGAGCGCAGCAGCAGCCGCTTCCCACTGCTCCGCAGCCAGCCGTGAGCTGTGGGTGCTCCCTGGAGCTGCGCTTTGGTCCTCTTAAATTAATCCCCCCGATTGGCTTCTGGTGGACAAAATCAGCCCTCCGAGCGCAGGCTGTGCGGGGACCTGACCCATTCCTCGATCCCCAGGGACAGGGATGGGGTAGGGGGGGGACGGGAGGCGCGTTACCGCCGGCACGGAGCCAGGCCGCCGCGGGCGCGCTGATGCAGCATCTCGCTGACCGTGTCGCATCCTGACAAAACACTGCATTTTTTTTTCATCCAAACACCATAAAATTTGCTGCATCTTGCAGAACTGCATCTTTCCACATCCACCTAGATGGAAATCTTGCAAAGTTTAGAGAGGAAAAACGCTTAACTACTGCTGCAGCCTGCAGCATCCTCTCCTGTAATGAGTGCAGGGACAAAGGCACAGGAGAAACACTTTTCCTCCGGCTTTGATCCATCCCACTCCTCCTAGGGGGGTTGCTCTGAGGAGCATCTATGCTGGGCAGCCTGTCCCTCTCTCCTCATGCTGTCCCTCTGTCCTGGTGCCGTCCCTCTGTCCCTGTGAGCTGTGCTCAGGAGCAGGACTGGGTTAGAGCAGCGATGTCTGGGCGAGGTGGCTCCTGGAGAGGTCCTTGTTTTCTTTACTTTTCTTTTTCTTTTCTCCCTGAAAATGTAGCTGCTTTGCTTTAGGCTTGTTTTTAAACAACCCGGGAGGCGATCTGGAACGCTTCTCAGGCCTCGCTCGTGGTGCAGGTTTGGGATGAAGCAAACCCAGGCAGTTTCAGACAGGCGACGAGAAGCAGTTTGAAGCCTGCCCCGTGCTGCAGCCAGTGCAACCTTCCTGTGCTCAGCAGGGGCTGGCAGCGGCTTGTCCGGAGCTCCAGTCCTGCAAGGAGATGTCGGAGGTGGGAGAAGCCAGGCCGAGCAGCGAGAAGTGGTGCATGAACAACAGAGAGCTGCTGAGCTGCTGCAGGGTGAGGCAAAGCGCACCTGAGAGCGGTTCAGCTGGGCTCACCTGGACCCGGTGCCAAACCTTAAGGAAAATGCACGGCAAGCTGCCCCGTTTTTACAGCAAGTGACTTCGGTTAGTGTTGAATTTCGGATGCGTGCTCCATGTTCTGGCCACCCTTCCTCCAGCCAGCAGCTACTGAGCTCAGTCTGCAGGGAGGGACTTGTGCTAACAGGACTTGGTGGTTTTCGGTGTTGGCTCTTCAGCGTGGACATAAATTTCTGCAAGCACCCCGGTCGTGTGCACGCTGAGTGAACGCAAGGACAGCTTCTGGAAAGTCAGACGCGGTGTTTCTGCCCAGGTTCGTTAGAGGAGCTGGGTGGAGCTCGCAGCAAGAGGTGCTTTCCAAATGGGAATGGGGCTGGAAATGCGCAGCAAGCTGTGTGCTGGGCGGGCTGTAATGTGCAGTGACGCCACAGCCCTGACCCTGAGAGCAGGCTCAGCTCCCCTGCCAGAACAGCACACCCCTGGCTGGAGCATCAGCCAGCTGCATAGCCCTAACTTTTTTCGGGTTATGCTTTGGGCAGGGGGAGATGGGCATCGCCTGTGCCAGCACCCTGCACACAGCGGGTGTCGGTACACAGGGCTCCATCAGTGTTCTCATTACGCAAGGTATCGGCTCGGTGCCTGCCCCAGACGTGCTGTGAGCCTGGGGCTGGTGGGGCTGGCAGCACCCTCTCGCTGTCTGAGCACAGCTGAGGCCCCGATAAGTCAGCGTTTGGGGGTTCTGTCCTGTTCCTTCTTTAGGATTTAAATAACTCATTACCAGCAGCAAAAAAGAAACCAAAGTGCAGCAATCATTCACTGAGCTCCTCAGCGGAAGGTAAAGAGCTGGTCCCCAAATTATACCTTGATCTGGCAAAAAAATTGCACGGATCCGGCTGTGATGTGAAGGTTAAAGCAGGAGGGTGTAATTAGCAGGGCATTTCGTGCTGCCGCGCCAGCTTCGCGTTAGGGCAGGGGTTCACAGACGGCACGTCTCCCGGCCTCGCGGCTAATTATCTTGTCTGCAGCCCTGCTCTGCGTGGGGGGCACCGGGACAGCCCCTGCGGCTGCTGCAGGGCGGCCCGGGGAGCGGCAGGGGGGCGGCGAGGTGAGGGGCTGCTGGTTTTCTGGGGCTGCTGGATGGACAGGGGTGCTTCGGCCAGCGGCAGGGGGATGAAGAGCACACGGCTGAATGAGGCGAGTGCCCCAGCCAGGGTTACTGCCAGCAGCGCTGCGTGAAGGCAGAGCAACGGGGGGGGGTTACGGCCCCCAGCAGCACGGCAGTGCCCGAGCCAAGTGGGAAGCTGCCCCCAGCAGGAAAACGGGTGCTTTGGGTGCACACCTGGGTCTAACGTCGTTTTCTTTTTTTCTAGAAACCTTGGGAAATCCGGACTGCGAGTTTCGTGCCTTGGCCTGGGTGAGTTTGTGCCCCTTCCCCTTCCCCTCCCTCTGCATGCACCTCGCTGCTTCCATTCCGTACCGATCCAAGAACAGCTTATCAATATTTTATCCTGTCAATATTTTATCAAAAAGGGCACCTCTGGGCACTGCAGGCCGTGCGTGCAGTGACAGCTGTGTGTAAATCCTCTGCTGCCGCCTCCCGCGGGCAGGAGCGGGGCCGTGCTCACACAGGTGCTCCCTGCGGTGGCACGCAAAGTGCTTAGAAGTGCATTTATTCCCCAACGCCTTGAGAGCTGATTTTAAAATAGAGGGGATGTGAAAGTCACCCTGAGTTGTAAAGTCACAAAAATAAGGCCTGTTCCGGCAAGAAGAGCTCTTCTGGCTAAAATAGCTCCCGACTTGTGAAGGACTTCCTCGCCGGGCACAGCAGGCTTTTTTCGTCCTGGCACTTTCACCAGGAGCGAGGGCTGGGGCGGAGGGAGAGCTGCGGGAGGAAGCAGCGGCGGGAGGAAATCGCCTTGTGGAGCGCTTCTGTGATTGCGAGCAGGTGGGGCCGCAGCGGCGCCTAAATATATCCGAATATATCTGAATATATCCAAACGTGTCGGGCCTCTGTCAGCACAGCTGCGGGGCCGGGCACTGCGGCGGGCACGGGGAAAGTGCCACAGGGCAGGAGCTGGGCAGTGTCCCCACGCTGTCCCCAGGCTGTCCCCAGGGCCATGGGTGTGCCGGGGACAGGGTCTGGGGACCGGTGACGTTTACAGGCAGGGGGGCTCCCTCTGCAGCGCGGCTCGGTCGCCTCTCCCACCGCAGGCACGTCCCGTGCCTGCCTCAGAGCCAGCCTGAACACTTCTCTGAGCGGTTCTCTTGTGCAGCTCCCCAGAAGACAGGGAGCTTCGTTTCCCTAAGCTCTCCGCAGCAAGGAATCCATCCCCTTTAGCTTAGCAAAGTTTCTGAAGGCTCAGCCATCATCCCTAAAAGAAGAGGCTGCTCACGGCGAGGCACAAACCCAGCAGTCGTGAGAGCAGGAAGGGGCCAGGTCTTCCCCTAGCACCTTGCTCGCTCTGCTCGGGGGCAGAGCTTCTGCAAGCCCTGCAAATGATGGAAACCCAGCCCCGGGCACCAGGCGGGGTGCGGAGCAGGCAGGGCTGAGCGCCCACCATCGATCCCCCCCGGAGCAGTGCCAGCAGCCGGAGGCTCCGCACGGCATTGGCCTCTCTGGGAGCAGGCTGGGGGAAAATCACCCTCGTGGGAGGCTGAGCCTTGGCTCCCAGCCAGGGTGCTGTTATTTCCCCGAGAGGTGACACATCTGCCGGCAGCGGCATTATCAAGTGGTGAATTTTGCATCAGCAAATAACCCAGAAATAGTCACACCACGCGAGGCTCCGAGCTGGGATGGGAATGGAGCCGGATCTGGCTTAAACGCAGAAATGCTGGAGCTGAGGGCACCCAGCTGGAAAAGGCTTAAACCGTGGGCCAGGGGAGCGGCCGTGCCTCGGAGCCGTGCCCGTGCTCCACCGCAAATCCCACACTTAAAACCATGCCTTGGGTCTCCTCTTGTGTTCCCGCAGGGCCCCCAGGTGTGAGCTCACTGCTCACCAGGACGGGCCGACGGGAAATGGCTGTCGGGAGGGGGACAAGTAAGGATTAGGGTTTTTTTTTTTTTTAGTGTATTTTTCTTCCAAACTGCTCCTCTTGGCTGGGCTGTGAATCATCCTCGATCTGACAGCCGCTGCTGGAAATGCCAAGGGAGCCTTTTTGTGTTTCCTGGGAGGGTTTTTTCAAGCACCCCTGCTGCAGCCCCCAGCCTCCTGGCGTCCCAGCAGCGCGGGCGCTCTGTGTCCTACGCGGGGCTGGGGGGCTCGGGGTGCCCCTGCTGCTGTCCCCAGAAGCCTTTTGTGGTGCTCCGGCTGGTGGCACGCGTTGGTACCTGCCTGGACTGTGGGGTTTGTGACCCACCAGGTGCGTAAATAACCCCTCTTACCTGTGCTCGGGACCTGTGTGCGTATTTAGGCAAAAGAATCACTTTGGGATAAACAGTCTCAACACATTTATTTTTTTCAGTACAAATGCATTTTAATGCATTCTGGTAAAAATAACACTTCTGAGGCTTTAACATGGAAATCGGTCTTCGTTTGGATTTTTTTTCACTTGCTTAGAGACGCTTAATGACAACACGAAGCCAGTTCCACTTGTATCGTTCTGCGTGGCACCAGAGCCCGGGCAGCGCGGGGCCGGCCCCGCGGCTCCCGCTGCACGTCCTGGGCTGGGAGCACCTCGCTTCCCTCACAGCGGGAAGAAGGAAGCACAGAATCAGTTAAAAATACATTTTTTTAAATTCTGGCAGCATTAGCTGTGGTTGGGGAAGAGTTTCATACCCTAAATGATGTGTTTTGGCACTGTCAGAATGTTTTCCAGCTGCGCCACTGTCAGTCCGTGCTGGGGGGTCGGAGCACTGAGGAACCTCTCTGGTGGTAACCACGTGTTTTTTTTTCTAGGGACATGGGTCACTTTTGGAGGCCAGATCTCAGATGAGGTAAGTGATTCTTGGTTTAAGTATAACGCATGAAGCAAAGCTAATGAGAACAAGTTTTTAAATGAATTTGTGGCCAGCGAAATAACAGGAGCCTGATTCGGTAACAGCGCATGGCAGAGTCGGTACGCAAAGGGATACACATCCTGCGTTCTGCTACAAAAACCCTAATGAATCTGACATTTCCAGGGATGAGCTTTCACAAAAACATCTACTGGGAAACTTCTGCTTCTGCAGGACGTGTGCGATCCGCGGCAGCCATCAACACCAGGAGCGCAGCATCTCGCGGGGGGCTGCCCAGGGCTTGTAGTTCATTTTAATTCTCTTTCTCTCCAAAATAAGATGAATCAAATGGAAACGTGCTCGGGTCTCCTCCCCACCCCGGCCCACAGCAGATGGCTCGCAGCCTCTGCTCGTGCTCCTGCCCGCGTGCTGCAGCGCACGTGGACCTCGCTGCCTGCCAGGTACGCTGGCAACGCCGCTCGTCAGAAAAAGGCAAACCTTCAGCAGCCTGCCTGGTGCTACTGCAGCAGAAAATCCCAAAATAACTTTTGCAGCAGGGAAGAGGCCCAGGATTCTGATTCCAAACCTTTTTTTCTTTGTAAGCGACTTGACCTTTGCGGGTATTTCTGCCTGCCGCAGATCACTGGGCTGCGTTTATTCCAGTCTCTCAGTACCGCAGGCTGAAGCAAGAAGAGTTGTTTCAATGACAAATCTGGCTCACTTGCTCTCCTTGTTTAGAATTAGTCGAGGCATGGAAAAAAGAAGACTTCAACGCATTTCTGCACAAAACCCCCTACATCCGCAGAGCCATTTCTGCAGCCCTATTAAATTGTTGGCTGCTTTCCTGTCAGCAAGCGCAGGACTTCCCTCTGGGAAGAGATTAATTCCTCCCAGGACGGATCCGAGGGAAGGCTGTGCAGGGTGGCGTGGTGGCACCGGTGCCATTTCCAACGAGGAGCGAAGCGCTGCCCGCGCTCAGCCCCGCGTCTCTGCCCGCAGGTGGCCGAGCAGCTGATGACCATCGCCTACGAGAGCGGCGTCAACCTCTTCGACACGGCCGAGGTGTACGCAGCGGGCAAGTGAGTCCCCAGCTTTGCTGCGGTGCGGGGCGCCGGGGGTCCCTTCCGCGGGGCTCTGTCCGAGCCGTTCCCTGTGCCTCGTGGCTGTGCTTGGGAAATCCCCTTGAAAAAAATGTTAGTTTTGGAGCACTCTTAAAACAATGACCCCGCGCCCAGCTGAGATGTATGAGTGGGGCTGCCACGAGCGCTTGGCTCAGGGAGGAAAGCGTCCCAGATGAATGACGAGTCGGTGCGTGCTGTGATGACGATTAGCGGCCCGTGGCGGTGACCCTCTGCAGCGCTGCTCCCCGAGGCAGGAGCAGCTCTGGCTGCAGCACAGCTAATAACACCCCTGGTGTCATTGCTGGACCAAACAAAAGGAAAAACAGAATCCCCCTGTAACGTGTCTGACGCTGGCTGATCCGTGCTGGGCCTGGGAGGCGGAGCGGGGTGCAGGCACGAGGCGCAGCGGCTCTGCTGGCGTTGGCACAGCACCATCGTGCTGGCCGGGGCGGTCACGGAACTGTGCCCTGCACCTCCCCTCGCTGATGGGCTCTATCTCTCTTGCGCAGGGCCGAGGTCATCCTGGGGAACATCCTCAAGAAGAAGGGCTGGAGGTACCGTACCGCCGCAGGGACCCTCGGGCACGGGGGAATGCGCCCGGTCCTTGCACGGCCGGTGCTGTGCGGGGCTCGTGGGGCAGCTCAGGAGCCAGAACCCGAAACTGCTGAACAAAAACGCTCTGTGCTTTTTGGGAGCGCACACCGACTCCACGAGGCTGCTGTGGTCGACCCAAAATGCAGGTTTGAGCGGGTCAGGACACCTGCAGGATGTCCCGAGACTGGTGCTGCCCTGCCCACGGCACAGGACCACCTGTCTGTGCACAGCAGCCACCTTCCCCGGGTGTGCGTCCTCGTTTCCGAGGTACCCCGAGACAGACGAGGTGTGCATGGGGGCTGCGCGCCCACAGCAGGCTGTGAATTAGGAATGCAAAGCTGTGATGGGCCTTCATCCTGGGCAGCCCGGCAGGAGATGATACCTCATGTAAATGAGGTGCATTAGCATACGTTGTGTCGTTTCAGGAGCATTTACATAATCTTTAAAGATTGTGTGTGTCAGCCTCAGCCTGCGACCGCCCAAAGGCCCCGGCAGTGTTCTCCCAAACTCCGTGCCCCTGTTCCAGGGGCGACCGCTCGGGGTGAAGCGTCCTGCGGAACAAAGCAGTCACGTATAAATTGTGTTACACACCTATAAATCGTGTTACACACATACAATTATACAGCAAAGTAGCTTGCAAACGATAGATATTTAACATCACATGGGGGTGTACAGATCAGTTCGGCTAGTGCATCGTTCCCGGGGTTTAATACCTGAGGGAACGCCCCACGCTCAGGATCCGTGCCGCGTGCCCTGGGCGGATGGGCAGGAAGCTTTGCGGGCTGCTGCGTGGGTTTTCTGTGATGATTTTATTTAACAATAACAGGTTTTCTTCTCTGCTCCTAGGCGGTCCAGCCTGGTCATCACAACCAAGCTGTACTGGGGTGGAAAGTAAGTTCAGAGCTGCCCGCTCGCTGCGCTCGTGGCCGGGTTTTTGGGAGCTGGCACCGGGCTGGGGAATCAGGGGGGGCTGGCCATGGGCAGACCCCGCTGCGACCTGCAGGGAGGTGGTGGGGGAGGCCGAGCAGCCCGGCTCTGAATGCTGCCCAGCCTTCTGCTTCCCGCAGTGTGCTCGCTGTCTTTGGCCTGAGAACAAAATGCCAGCACTGGCGCTTCCCAACCTGCTGGAAAGCCTGAGAGAAGCCCGAACAAACCACGGACACGAAGGTTATCCCTGGTGTTAGCTTGTGAAGCAGTGTCTGGGTGGTTGTCATCTGAGATAATGCACAAGTGATTAAATTGATCTTCCCCCTTACACTGAGGTTCGTTTTGCTGTCTGGCAGTGGAGGCGCAGCACAGCTCCCTGCTTCCCACCGTGGGGCTGGGAAATGGTTTTTTTGGCACCCGTCCCACCTGGCTGCATCGCTGCTCCACGGGCCAATGCTGTCACCTCGTTTGGGGGCGTTTCAAGCATCACTTCGTGCTGCTGGCCGGTGCCTCGGACCCCTAACCGCGTGTCCCCGCTTTGCCTTTGCAGGGCTGAAACGGAGAGAGGGCTCTCGCGGAAGCACATCATCGAAGGTGGGTGCTGGGCCGGGCGTTGTGCTGTCGGGACGGGTCCGGGTCCCCCCGGCAGGCTCCCCACAGCTCCCCACAGCCCCTCGGCTCCATCCCGCGGTGCCCCCGCGCCGTGCAGGGTGGGTCCCGCTGCCGTGTCCTTGCTGCTGAGGATAAATGCCCCCGGTACGACGGGTGCGTGCGGGGGAAGAGGCGCACAAAGCCGTGGGATGGGGCTCGCTGTGGCTGCCCGGGGCACGAGGGAGCATCAGGCTGTGCACCTGTGCTTCACAGCGCCGCGGCATGGCTCGCAGCAGCCGCCTCCTTGCAGTCTGACCCACTTCTGTCTGCTGGCACAGAGCAGCGTGGGAAGCACTCCAGGCTCCCCTGGAGCTGTCCACGAGCTGCCAAAGCTCCCCGAGCCCGGCTCAGCCGTGCCCGGCGTGCTGGGGTCAGGCCGAGCCCTCCCTGCTTCCCTGTGCCTCCCGACTTGTGGGATAAGCCCGCGCTGCTTGCTGGGGCTGTTGCTCAAGGCAGTGTTTGCTGCCAGAAACCACTAGGAAAGGAAGATTCGGGCTCGTCCATGCTAGGTACCGTGGTGTCGGTCTCCAGCCAGAAGGGGTAGGGACAGCTCTGCCACGCTGCTGTTTTATAAAATAGATTTTATGGAATATAATACTGGAATATACTACTGGTACATGTACTTCATCTGCCCTTACCTGGGATTTCAGTGCTGCCCACCCCGCAGCATGGCTCTCACTGTCCAGAGCGGGCGCTGTGGCATGAGCGAGGTCACAGCACGCTTGGCTGCAGCGGGGAGCGCTTCGAGCGAGGAGCAACTGCCCTAGAAAACCTCCATCTCTTCACACTTGCGGAGTTCAGCCGCATCAGTGTATTCAGGTAGCTCTGGGGAAAGGTTTCCAGCCCCGTTTTATTCAGCGCCCCTGTGAACGAGCCCCGTGGCGCAGTGCCCCTGCTGCTGGCCCGGCACCCGGGGCGCCTGGGGGACCGCAGCCATTTCGCGGGCAGTCCGAGCCCACCCGCTCGCCGTTCCTGGAGGAGCTGCTTCGTGAGATGACAGCAAAATCCTGGCAGCAGTTGGAATGGGTTCGCAGCAAAAGTAGCAAATAACGTTAAGGTCAGTGGTAGCTATTTCCTATAAATACACTTGGCAAAAACAGCCATTTTTTAATCTCAAAATTCAGCGAACGTTTTCAGACTGCTCTATTTTGGCTTGTTCTTCATGAACATTCATAGAAAACATTTTGTTCCTGGGAAGATTCATAGAAAATAAGCGTTAGGGATTCTTTTTTCTCTCTCTCGCACTCACGCACATCCCTACGTAGGCTCCGGATGCCGGCTCCCATCGGCTGCTGGCAGAGAAGCCGAGGAAGCCCGGCAGGCAGGGAGGTGAAGGGGGCAGAGCGGGCCCCCAGCAAGGTTGTTAGCAAGCAATTAGAGTTTATTTCTTGTTTTAAATGGGAGGTGACCCCCCGTTGGGATGTTAGATTAGCTCTGAAACAAAACCCGAACTCGGCCCCCGCGGCTGCCCCTTGGCTCACCGCGGGCACTCGGGACGTGATGCGGGTGTCCAACCCGAGTCTCGTGTAATTAAATAAAAGCACAAATTATCACGTTTAGTCCCAATACGGTTGAATAGATGTGGGGCATCTCTCTGCTCTGCCGTTGGCAGGATTGAAGGCTTCCCTCCAGAGGCTGCAGCTGGAGTACGTGGACGTGGTCTTCGCCAACCGGCCGGACAACAACACCCCCATGGAAGGTTAGTGGGAGCTCTCGCTGGAGGTCTCCGTGCGGCTGATCCTGCCTTACGGGCTTATGCCTCTGACGGGAGGAAATGAAAAGCAAATCTTTATTAAATATTCAGGCGGGGCAGCTTAGATACAGAATACCTGCTTCGTGATATCCTGGAGTCCCTATTTACACTTAAATGAAAGGAATTTGTATCTCTTAAACGGGAGTTGAAATTTTCTTTAAATCCCGGTGGTGCCCTTATCATTGTTCGTTCCTTAATTTCCTTTTCCCAATTGCTTCAGACAAAGCTGAAAGGAATTTGTGTTTGCATTCAGCAGACCTTTGTGCCAAACGGCACCTGTGCACCAGCTCTGCGGAGGGCAGCGGGCCTGCCCCGTCCCTTGTCCTGTCCCTGTCTCTAGGAAGCCTGGATCCTCCTGCAGTTCCCCGTTCTGCTCTCACGTGGGAGCTGACACAGCTGTGCACGCCGTGGCAGGAGGAGACCAGCTCCACAGCCACGTAACGAACAGGCAGAAGCAAGAGGTGCAGGCAGCAGGGCTGCCACGGCTGAGTACATGGCAGGCAAACGCAGCGGGGGCCTGGCCCTCCCCTGGGCTCCAGCGAGCACCTCGGTGGCCCCGGGAGCGCTGCGTTACCCCAGCCCTGACCCCATGCCAGCAGCCGTGGCTGCAGGAAGGTGCCCGGGACCCCAAAGGCAGCACAGCCCTGCAGGGCATGGTGAGGGCAGGGCGCGTGGCTGCCGTGTCTCGGGGGCAGGAGCACCTCTGAGCTCTGCCAGCTGTGCACACGCCGCCCGTGCACGCACAGCCACGGATACTGCTCGCGGTGCTGGAGCCTGGCGGCGGCGGCGTATAAACCATGGGGCTGGGTGAGACTCGGAGCAGGGTGAGAGAAGGGACGTTTTTATTATGAATGGTGCGGTGTTTATTCTTTCTGTGTGCTTCGTGCTTTTTTTATGGTTCACCTACTAAGCCACTTCCATCCCAGAGCATCTGTTGAGCCATCTGTCGGTTCGGCAATATCTGGCACGCACGGCGAGTGTTAAGCTACCTTCACGAGGCATAATCCCAGCGATGCTCGGTGTCCTTAAGTGGCCATGCTTTTCCCACGAGTAGATAGCTGCTTCCCAACCCCTGCAGCCCACCGCGTCCCGTGTGTGCAGCGCTGCTGGACGAGCACTTGCAGGGTGCAGGGCCCCAGCCGGGCAGTGAGCACAGGGACAGGGACAGGGCAGCGTCACCCCTGGAGCACACCCGAGGAACCCTCTGCCTGCCGGAGGGGATGGATGGAAGCTGTCCGGATGGGGCCCAGCCCACAGCACCGGGTGCTGCAGCTTGCTGTGGCTGCTGAGCACCAGACAGGCATCCTTTGGCTTGGTGACACTTGGATTTTAGTCCAGACACGCTCGAACTCCTGGCGAAAGAGCTGCTGCTTTTCTTTTCTCCCTCGTGATGACTCTTGTCGGCTCTGGGCATTAAAAAACCTCACTGGAAAAGCGTCCCCTTTGTGAGAAAAGGAGATACCCACAGGCTGCCCAGATGGGCGCTTCTGCTCCTGACCCTTCACGCTTCGTTACTCCAGCTGCAGATGCGATCCCCTGGCCGTGACAGCAGATGCTTCTCTTCGCCCCGAGCGATGCTTCCAGCCCAGCAGAGCCAGCGCTGGCTGGGGCAGGGGGGGCCTGGCCCATGGCCCCACAGACGCTCCAGGAGGGGACAGGAGCAGCTCCCGAGCTGACACTGCGCTGCTGGAGGCTGCCTGCCAGGGCTCGGAACAGTCATTTTGGAAAAAGGCTCTCCCCTGAAGTGCTGTCAGTTCTGCCATCCAGCGAGCAGGTTGAGTGGTCTGGACGGATGCTGCTGACAAATGGTCCCAGGGGCGAACCCAAGGGTGAAGGGTCTGGCAAGCAGGAGTATAAAGATATACGTGCTCTGAGCTGGCTCCAGTTCTTGAAGGGAGTAGAGGTGGGAGAAATGAAAACAGCCATGGACCAAAATGTGTAAGAGGCGTATGATAACATGCTTATAAAATTCCTAAATGATCGTACGGCAAAAATAGCAAACCCAAAGCAGTGAGAAGCGGGTGCTGCAGGGGGAGGGAGGGATTCCCCTACAGGATCACCCTACCGAAACCCTCCGGCACCACCCTACAGCTTCACCCCACAGCTCCTTTTTTTAAAAATAAAAAATAAAAGGAGAACAATATCTGGCATCTGCACTCTCCTCGTCCCTGGGGGAAGGAGCCCTCAGGCCAATGTTTCCCTGGGGAGCAGTTCTGCCTTCCTGACGCGAGGCCAGCTGCCCGTGCAGGAGGCACGCTGCGCTTTTAGAGCCCGCCGAGGGTTATAAATGGAGACTTCATCATGTTTAGCTGCTTGTCGCTGCCTTTGGGAGAAATCTCACAATAACCTCCAGATTGGCAGTGTAAACTACCCTCTGCCAAGCTTTTTTCTTTTTTTCTTTTTTTTCCCCCATAAATAGGACGAGAATCCTCGTGCACACAAGGCAGCTTGTCTTGTTCTTGGTAGCGATGCCCAGCATCACGCCCGAGGAGCCCCAGCCCTTACCTTTGGCTTTAACACCTAGAGCCGGGGCAGGCTCCTCTGTGCAGCTGGGTGCTGAGCAGGGCTGAGCCACCTCACCTGGGTCAGGATCTCAGGGGCGAATCCCCCCTTCTTGCAGCTTTCTGAGGAGCAGCGCGCTGCAGTCCGGCAGCGCCCGCCGCGTGTGTAATGGCCGTGGGGATTGTTTCCTTCTGCTTCCCAGCTCCCACCTGGCTTATTTCTGCCGGTTTGAATGATGCACAGCTCGGGGCTCGCATCACCTGTGAGGTCAAATATTTTTCCGTGCCATTTTTCAAATGCTGCCTTGTCGCGGGGAGGGTCACATTCCCAGACAGAACCCACCCAGCCTCTCCGGGGTGAGGGCTGCCCTGGCAGAAAGAAGGGAAGCAGAGGAGCTGCACGATTTTCTCTTGTGCCGGAGGTGGAAAAAGAACAGGGAACAAAAGGAGGCCCTGGCACCTCTGGGTGAGCTTGTGCCTGGTGCGGGGCTGGGGCTGGAGCTGCGCTTTCCGTTTATTTTTCGACTGTGCTGCCCTCTTGTGTAAAATTTTGGAGGGGATACTATTAGGGGATGACATTGAGACGGTAGCCAGTCGGTAAAAGTTTTCCAGCAGCTGGGGGATAGGACTTGTTTCATTTACACTGTTAGTGCTTTTTCCTCCTTGCTCGAGCAGGAGAGCATGGAAAAGCAGTGCGTCGAGGGAAGCCGCGTCACGAGCCGAGCCGTGGAGCTGTTACCTGGCTTGCTGCCTGCTGGCCACGTAGCCAAGCTCCCAGGGCTCTGGTTCTCATACTTCTTTTTTTCTTTTTTTTTTTTTTTTTTTCCTTTTTTTTTCCCTGCAGAAATTGTCCGAGCAATGACACACGTGATAAACCAGGGCATGGCGATGTACTGGGGGACGTCACGCTGGAGCGCCATGGAGATCATGGTAAGGAGAAGTCCCTCCCGATGGCACCCCCGTCTCGAGGAGGCCGGTCTGTGGGGGGCTGTTCAGGTTACGCCCTGCGACTGCCTCTCGGTGAGTGCCGTGGTTTTTGCCGGTTTCTCTGCAGGAAGCCTACTCCGTGGCCAGGCAGTTCAACATGATACCGCCCGTGTGCGAGCAAGCTGAGTACCACCTCTTCCAGCGAGAGAAAGTGGAGGTTCAGCTGCCGGAATTGTACCACAAAATAGGTAAAGTCCGAGGCCGTGCATTTTGTTTTGTTTTGAGAGAGAAATAAAGAACGGTCGGAGCGGAGGCTCCCGAGGGGAGCAGTGCCCATTCCTGCATGCCCCTGCTGCGGGTGGAAAGCGAGAGCCAAGCGCCTCGCTAACAGCCTAAAGGAAACCTGGCTTAGTGCCTCTGGTAGAAGTGGGTGTTAATTGGAGTGGCTTCTGCCCGCTGAGACCCTGCAGTCCGTGCAGGTGTCACGGGAAGGCTTCGGATGAGCATGAGGGCACCCCGTGAAAATACAGAGAAAGCAAACCCCTGTCTGCCGGGAAGATGCTCTCCACACCCTGAAGGGAACGAAGAGCACGGGCAGCTGCCACACAAATAAGCAGGAGTTTTGCTCTCTTTGCTCAAAGCCCACTTTGTGGTACAGCTCTGCTCTCCCCAGCGCCCTAAAACCTCTGTCCTCTCCGCAGGGGTGGGCGCCATGACGTGGTCTCCCCTGGCCTGCGGGATCATCTCAGGGAAATACGGCAACGGGGTCCCCGAAAGCTCCAGGGCGGCTCTAAAGGTATTTTTTCACGTGCTCCAGCAGAGCGGACGTGCTGCTCTAGTGAGGGCTGGCAGATGCCAAGGAAAGGCAGCCCCGTGCCTGGAGGCTGCCCCGCATGGACGGGCTCGGTTCCTCCGGCCCCTGGGCTGGCAGCAGGTCGAGGCTGGCCGTGTGTTCAGCTCCTGCTGGTGGGCACCGGGGTGCTCTTGCCCAGCTCTCACAGCTTCTGAAGCTGTGCCACTCCTTGTCCTGTCTCCCTTGGGTGGCTGACTTTATTCTCAGAGCTGGAGAACACCTACTTGAAAATCTCAGCATCAGCTGAAAGAAAAGGCGCAGTCTGCGCTGACTTGCTAAGAAGCATCGTGATTTTCAGATGTGGCATCTCATTGTTTTGAAAAAAATTACAAATGCAAAGCACACCTTTCAAAACAAAGTACGTAATGTTTGCTACAAACTAGCTGAGAAGGCATCATTTCCCAGAGGGATCTGAATTGAATCAGTGAATCAGAATTGAATTTCAAGTCTGGAGCTGGGAGAACCGAAATCTCATCTCTAAAAACCTCTTCTAATTGATTTTCTAATCTCGAACGTTAGCAGTAAGCCTTGAACGAGATCAGATGCTCTCTCCCTTGTTTGCTGGGAGGAAGTGGGGTGTCAAAAACCTTCTGCAGTTCACCAATATTTCACCTTTTTCCAATTGCAATTGGCTCCAGCGGCCCAAAAATAAAACTGTGGGGGTTCCCAGTTCCAGGCTGAGCCCGTCAGTGGCCCGCAGCCTGAGCAGTCCGGACGTGGACTGCCAAGGGAGACGTCCTCCCCCTGCCACAACTGCTGCAGGTAGCAGAGCGCTGAGTTGTTCAGCCCCCCGTCACCTCCCGGGTTGGACTTTTAGAGGTGCTGCTGATTGCCCGTCCCTTTCCACTTCAGGCGATTAAAGCCAACACCTGACTGCAATGTGATTCACTTCCAGTGCTACCAGTGGCTGAAAGAAAAAATCATAAGCGAAGAGGGAAGAAAGCAGCAAACGAAGCTGAAGGACCTCTCGCCTATCGCGGAGCGTCTGGGCTGCACACTACCTCAGCTGGCAGTCGGTAAGCAGTAGCGCAGGGCTGTGGTGGCGCCGTGCCTTTCCCTGCTTTTGTCAGAAAAAAAAGGGTCCCGGTGAGAAGATGCTGGGGGCATCCTTGGATCGAGTAGCCCTGGATTACTCAGCTGACAGAATTGTGTAGCTGACCGAGGGACCAGGCCAGGAGAGCAGTCCGTAAGGCGGTGACCGGCGCGGACGCGGTAGGTCAGGCATCCCCAGCTCTCGTTCCGTGGGAACAGCCCGATGGAACGAAAGGCAGCACTTTTAAAGGTGGAAAAAGGAAGTATCGGCACGGTGCATGACTATCCTGTCTAATTGGATGAGGAATGACTCAGAGGGGACCTGGGAGGTGACAGCTTCCAAAAATACTGTTGTTATTTGTCAAATAGAGACAGAAGTTCTGGCAATTACCGGGATCAGCAGCAATGCGGTGCAGTGAACCCTTTGTTCCTAACCATCCTGTGACTTTGTTCCCAGCGTGGTGTCTGAGAAACGAGGGGGTGAGCTCTGTGCTTCTAGGATCTTCCAACCCGGAGCAGCTGATAGAGAACCTGGGAGCCATTCAGGCAAGTGCTTGCAGCGGCCGTGTGCCTGGTGGCAGCTCCTGCCTAGCTCCTGCAGTACTTCAAGGCAACATCCGTGTATCTTGAGACTAGTGCCCTTGTTTTCTTACGTTTTACTACTTTGCGTTTTGTTTCAGGCCCCTTATGGTGCTAGTTACACACATTAATTAGGCCAATCTACCGCGCTTCACCACGACTGACACCGCTGTGCAGCGGCTGTGTCCGCGTTCAGCAGCAGGAGGGGGTGTCAGCAGGGTCAGTGGGCTGTCTGCTGCTCGCCTCAAGGCTTAACTGAAATAAGCAAGGGGCCTGACGTCAAGATCTGTCACGGTATATTCTACGCTAAATCTTCAGCACTAGGCCTGAGAAAAGCACGGGGCCCATACGGGCCTTAACTGCTCCCAGTTGCTGTTCACAGATAAGAGCTTCCTCTGCTGTTCCTGCCGCCCCCGCTGCAGTCGGGGAGCGTTGTGCACACAGAGTTTAGGACAAGCGTTTCTGCGGTTGTCTCACAGCATAAAGGTGCTTTACCTTTTTCCCTTAGAGGGAAACTGTTATTAGATAAATGTTCAAATACGTCTCTCACACGCGCAACCCCAGAGGAGACATTCTTTGATGAAATCTAGATTTAATTTTGGAAAAAGCTGTGACTGTCTTTAATGGAAGTTTGATTAAACCTTGGCTTTCTTCTACCCCTAGGTTCTTCCAAAGATGACATCACATATTGTAAATGAAATAGATAATATTCTGGGAAATAAGCCCTACAGCAAGAAGGACTACAGATCATAATGCAATGCATGAATTACCTGGACTGCATGGTTTAATAAGTGCTCTGTACAGAAGTACAGTCCTGAGTTAATATCCGGTCATTAGAATCAGTCAGCAGCTTGCTGCTCCGTGTCTACTGTTCCTGGATCCTTCGAGACGTGTGCTGTTGCTTCCAATCTGCAGTGAAACCTAAAAGCACAGCTGATCTCCTTTACAAGCAAGAACTATCTTGTATTTTCTTACCTTTGACGGAATTCATTAATTTTTACTTTCCTCTTAGCACCTCATGCTTGTGCTGTGAAAAATACATGTAAAGCAAAAAATAATTTATAACCTTCAGGTACTTGGTAATTAAAGAAGGATGTACAGATATATTTTTTCAATGAAGAAAAGCCAGACACAACTTAGGTTTTAATAAAACCACAATCGGGAATTCTCAACTATAAAGTTTCTTCAGTTAGGTTAACAGATAGACTGGGTAAGTTCAGATTTCCCATTTGCTTTTTTTTATGCTGAATACATACTTTAGATTCTGTTTGTAATGGAAAAATGAACTGAAGTCAGATTTAGTTACACAATCTATTGCTCAACTGCTAAGTAGACAGTTGTTTCAGTGGTGGGGTGCTCGTAAGACGTATCTCGAGTAGAAGCCAGACGAGCACAGTTTGAAACCCCCCGAATGCATGTCAGGTTAATGCAAACAACTGTTTGCACAACTGTAATTCTATATAAACTTTAAGAAATCCGTGGTAAAATAGTTTTTTGCATTTTCTAGAAACCTGCCTCTACTTTTGCCTGCTTGTAGACCCAGCTATTGCAAATTTCAATGTTCATGAGCTTTTGAGGACGCAGATACTTACAGATACACGTAGTGCATAGCTGCTGAAAACTACCAGAAACAATCAGGTGTGCGTTTTGGTGGAGGGCTGCATTTGCTTTAACTTGTTCTGGAATCGGGCATAAGTAAATGCATTGTATTTTTAAGACATTTTAAACAGGTAGTTCTTTCGTGAGCATTTCATCCTTCTACAGCAGTTGATAGTAAACATTTCTCTATTAATTTGCCCACCTTCAGAACCCTGCCATGTTTTACCATTAGTTTGCTTTGTAAAGCGATGATTTCAGTTAGTCCTTCCCACTGGTTCTGAAACGTATTTTAGGTACGTAATTCCTAGAGGCACAGCTATGTACAGTATTCATAGGACCCTTCTATGCTACTCCTCTTAACTTCAGGATATCTGCGATGCGTGCGGCACTCCGGGGGCCACGTGAACAGATACAAATACTTGACTTGTTCCCTCCTGTATTTAATCCAATAAGCTGTGGTATGTGTAAATGAACTTAGCTGCTGTATATCCAAAAACGCGGTCTGACTTTGACTTCTGCTTGGACCCAATAAAAGCATTTTGTGCAACTGATTCCATACTTGGAGCTCTGTTACCAGCGGTGACTCCGGTTATGATAAAGCAGGGGCTTGCGTTGAAAACAGCCGTGAATCATCCTGCAGCGAAGTTAGCCCACTACCGCAGGCAGCGGTCGTACGTAACATCTGGCCTGAAACCAGCACCGTGAGAGCATCCTTGTGGCAGCTCCCTGAAATCTCACCGCGTTTCAGCGACTGCCCTCTCCCGTCAGACACGGGCTTGTCGGTCACAGCGAGCGGAGGCGGCCGCTGAGCACTCAGCACCTCCAGTACCAAGGGCTGCCCCTGCTCGGGCCCCCTCCCCAGGCCTGCCGGGGGTGACTGTCACCTTGCTTCTGAAAACTAAACAGGTAGGGTAAGTCGTCTGGAATCTGCTTCGTGGGCACCAGCCCTAGGAGCCGTGGTGCAAGTCAGAGCAGGAAACTACCGAAGCTGAAAAGTTGTCTGACTATGCAGAACAAAGAACTGTTTCCATTTCCCCTGCAGAAGTTACAAGCAGCATACACCATCCGCCTTGCCTTGCAGTATCTCCTGAACTTCAGGATCTTCTTTAATGTATTTTACATAAGTATGAATCTTACTGAAGCACAAAGATCAGCAAAGTAATTTTTAGGTTAAATCTGATTATAAGCTTTCTCTTCCTTCCTACAGATTGAAGTTTGTAACAGCAGTATCTGTGACTTCTACAATACAGCTCCATTAATAGCAGCGGCGTTTAGCATTTTAAGTAACAGCTGCCTCACTGATAGCATGGAAAAAAAAGGATTGCCTGATAAAGCCATTACAAAATGCCAGCTGAAGCATTTCAGTTAAGTCGTGCTCGGAAAAGCTGCAGGTTTTTTGATTTATGACTTCAGAAATGAATGAAGGAAAAAAAAGATTCAAACAGATTGAAGAATGTTTTCCTAGGAGATGCTGTTCAGATTCTGTCCTGACTCAGAGTTATTTAAAAATGAAGAGCATTTCCAATGAAAACAATGAACACGGTGACTTGTAGAAGCCTGTTCCCTAACGGAACAGGGAGCTGACAAGCCTGTGCACGGTGCTTACCCACAGAAATACCCACTTTCAGAAAACGACAACGGAAATACAGGCAATTAAATGACAAATAGCCTTTTTATTAAAACTTTGCAAGTTACACTAATAAATGATGGATTGTCAAATTTCACGACCGTGGAGTTTGGCTCTTCCAATAGCCACCAGATGTACAGGCAAGTTCTGTCACAGGGTTTGACTGCAGCTGCTCTGTGCAGCATCCCTTGTGTTCTGCTTGTGTTGGTCACTGGTCTGCAGAATCATCACACCCGTGAGGTGCTTCAGAAAGGCTGTCTGGTGACTGCTCACATGCCATTTCCTTTCAATGCTAAGTAAAAAATTTCATTCATTTATTGAATAATACCACGTAAGGATACCCAATGCATAATTCACTGATTTTCTCTTGAAACCCTCCCCCCAGGCCCTCGGGCAGTCACATCATAAAAACACGTATTCCTACTCCTCCCTCATGCTTTCGTATGGAAGTTGAACGCTGCCACAAAAACGGACTGTGGGTTGTGTCTACTTGGATCCTGTAGACAGCAGGGCGATCAGTCCAGAGGAGGCGCTTATAGAAAGGATGTAGTTCCTGCAGGAAGAAGGTTAAGGATGCCTACATGCAAAGATACCACTGCTTTATTTTTTTACAGAACATTTAGTAGAAGTTGTATGAAAACAAACTGAAACAGCCTTCCCCTGTGGACTTAAAGTAGGACTGCAACACCGGAACTTGAAATACAGCTTCCCACCAGGGCTACCAGCACGTCACCCGATACTTAGAACGAAGGCACTCCTCAAGCTTAACCTCATCTCCCAGAAGTGTTTCTAGCAGTATTTAAGTAACAAAAAAAAGTTGTAAAGTTACTGAAACCAAACAATCTGTAATGTAGCAGCCCTTGGCAATTAGCACTCACAGAGCATTTCTCCAGGAACACGAGCTGCCTCCTCACTGCAGGATTACAATACTGAAATGGCAAAGCCATTCCCATTTTTATAGATTGTCCCAGTAACACCTTTAAAAAACCTCATGAGAGATGATCAACATTTATGTGATTTGGACATGTTTTGTTTCTCTTTGTATTCTGTTTTTACGTGCACGTGTTTCTAAGTGGAGTTTCTAAATGCGCTCATTGGCAGGGCCAACTTGCAACACAGCTGATCAGTACGCCCACCAGTGAGATCAGTACGCCCACCAGTGAGATCAGTACGCCCACCAGTGACACCAAGAAGGCAGGTCTGGTTGTGGCAGGTGTGGTAATAAAGGATACACGGTGGGGTTGAAGTTCTTCAGCACAAAAAACGAAGCAATGATGACCAAGACCAGAAAGAGAGTGTTGTTGTAGAAGATGGAAAAGGTTGTTGCTTCGTAATCTGCAACTTCGTTTTTCTTCCAGAGAATTCTAGGAGCAGGTAAAGACATTACTTCCAACACTGAAATGAAGGCACATCCCGGCACGCCCCCCATCTGAAGGGACACCCAGAGGTGTAACAAATCACATCGTGCAGCTCGTCACAGCCGGCTTCTAAAGGACAGCGCAGCATAAACCAGGCAGCTCGAAGACAAAGCCCTGCGTGTTCTCTGGACTTGCCTATTTGCTGATTTGTTACCGTGCACATCAAACTCAGCCCTTTATAAGAGGGGTGCTTGCAGGTTGCTATCTGTTAGATCCTAACAGGCCCCGGGCTCTAAGGGACGATGTGGCTTCTCAGCTCCGAGGAGAAGGCAGCTCCCTTCCTCACGCCACAGCCCGAACGGGCACCCGCTCTGACGGTCCGATGCTCACGGGGCACAGCCCGGCTCTAAGCTCCTCCAGGGGAAACCCGCGCTCTTGCTTTCCCAGCGCCAACCACTGGGGGTGCCGAGCGCGGCCTCCGATCAGCACAGCGCAGCAGCGGACGGAAGCGCGCTCCCGCAGGAACCCGCGGCCGCCACGTATGCCGCGTGCGCCCTACCCCTCGGCTTCCCCTCGGGCATCCTCGGCGGGCCTGCGCTGGAGGGTGCTCACCCCGGGGGCTGGGAGGCCGCCGCATGGGACCGCACCGGTAACAGCTTCGATGTTTAAGACCGTTCGCTGATCATTCAAAAGATTTATAGCTGAAGAAACAGCTGACAGCATCGCTTTTACTTATCAGGGAAAAGCAACTTTTCTACTCACCATAAAAACAATTCAACTTACCAGAAGGAAAAACGTCTAGTTACAGAGAAAAACAACCCAGCAACAGCGTCTAATATCCTACCCAGGGCTTTAAAGATGCCAGGCGTGGTTAAAAGAGAAAGACAGCAAGATGTTACCTTTCATCCTTCTCCTTACGGGACATCTTCCTGTTGTCTGCCTCAGAAAGCTTACGGGTAACTTCTTTGGAAACAGCGTCTTCTCTTTTCTGGGCCACCCTGTGAGAAACATTCTTGTTACAGTCGCAAAATGAAAAAAAAAAGACCAGAGGAAGAGGCATTTTACAGGGAAGAACAAACGTCAGCCAAGCTACTGAACAGCTTTGCCAACCTGAAGGAACAACAAGCAGTAATCAGACAGGAGCAGTGCTCGTCAAAGGGAGCTTGTGGCCACTGGGACCCAAGGTAGTTCTGCTTCATTGTGCTGCTGGCTGACGAGTCTATTCCCTAATTACACGAGGGGTAACAGAAACCCGTTCGGATTTACTGGCACCAAAGCAGCCTGGCAAGTACACGACCCGGGTGCCTTTCTGCCCCGCCCTGAGGTAACAGGCAACAGCTTTAGGAAGGGCGTGCGGGGGGACAGTTCGGTGCCACACCTGAAGTCCTGTCAAGGACTTTCAGTGGAAAAGCAGTCGAGAAGCGAAGGTCCCAGTTAAACATTGCAGCTGTCCCTTTTCCCCCTCAAGCTGTCACAGCTTAAGATCTGTATTGCTGTGAGTTAACGTAATGCAGCAACGCATGCAATGGACTGTGAAGGCAGCCAAAGGCAGGACAAAGCAGTTTCTATATGAAAGAGCTCATCGCAGCAGCCTTCCACACGTTCTTACTCACAAAAATAACACAAATACATTTTGTGATGAATTAACGGCTACGAGCCGCTGCACTCACTTGTGCTTGAGCACGAACTTGACGTTCTTGTAGGCGAAGGCCACGAGGTAGGTGCTGATGAGGGTCATCACGCCGTACAGCACGGCGGACTGGACGAGATCCATGTGCCATATCCTCCAGTAAAGCCCTTGAAAAAACCATCAGCGGGCAGCGTCAGCGCCTTGCCCCCCCCCACACACAGCCCCGGGAGCCCCGCAGCCGCCTCCCCCCCCCGCCCCCAGCCCGGCCCGGGGCCGCCACGTCGGCAGCGGGGGCTGAAGGAGGACGGAGCCGGGCCGCGGGCAGGGCCCCGAGGCGGAGGCGCCGCTCCCCCGGGCCGGGCCCAGTCCCGGTGCCCCCCGCGGCGCTCACAGATGGGGATGGCGGAGACGATGAAGGCGTTGCCGAAGAAGAGCGCGGAGGACTTGGCCGAGAGGTTGCGGCTGAAGTCCTGCAGCAGCAGGTCCTCCTCCGACTGCTGCCGCCCGCCGGGGCCGCCCCTGGGCGCCATGGCTGCCTCAGCACCGCGCGGGGCGGGGCGGGACGCGCCGCTTCCGGGACGCGCCGCTTCCGGGACACGCCACTTCCGGGACACGCCACTTCCGGGACACGCCGCCGCCGCTTCCGGGGTCCGACGCGCCACTTCCGGGGCCCTTCGCGGGGACTTCCGGCGGCGGCGGGGGCTGACCGGGGCCGGGCCCATGCAGCGACCCGGGACGGGGACGGGGCCTGGGCATGGGCCTGGGTCTGCCCCGCTCCCGGAGGCTGTGGGCCCCCCGCCGGGCCGGGCCGGGCTGGGCCGGGCCGGGCCGGGCCGAGGGAGCCCCCGGCACGGAGAGAGGAGCCTCGCCTCGCCTCGCCTCGCCTCGCCTCACGGCCCCCAGGCCGGCAGCACGAGGAGGGCACGGCAGCTGGAGACGAGGTGGGTTTGTGTCACCTCACGTACCCGTCGTAATTAAAAAGAAATGAATAAATACGAGCGGAGCAGGGCTCTGTTGCCTGGCCCTGCAACCAGCTCCTCGCACCGAGCCGCGAGGGCGGCTGTGGTGCGGTTCAGGGTCACCTCGTGTTGTGTTGCCTGCAGGGAGCGACCGGAGGAACAGGCCTGCAGCTGGGGCCGGCCTTCCGCCGTGACGGGACTGCGCCTGCAGCAGGGCCCCCGGGCTGCCCCGCCAGCCGGTGAGGGGAGGTGAAGCTCAGGGACCCGCTGAGGAGAAGCGCGGTAACACCGAGTGCCGGCAGAAGGAGCGGTGAGTACTGAGCGTGCTGGGCCCCACCAAGAGGCTGGGGCCCGCCTTGCCCCTTCATCCACCCCTTGCTCTTCATCACTCAGGTGGCACCACCTGTGCACAGGCAGCCTGATGTCGCGGGTCCCCACCACTGACAGGAATCCCATCGCTGGGGGCTCCGCAGGCGGTGGCCCCGGGAGCTCCGATGCTGTCCTTTGGCGTTGTTGTTCACTGCAGCTCTTGGGCAGGCAGTGATGGCTCCCGCACCTACCTGGATTACATTTATTTGAGCTGTGTTTTCTTACTTTCTCAATATTTCCATGGCTGTCTGAAAATGGAGGAAAGATAAACTTGCTTAAAAGTAATAGAAGAAGAATTGAGACTGTTTTAATTAAATAATTTTCTCTGCGGACTTGAGGTCACCAGAGGCGTTTTAGCGGACGGTTGTTTCAAGGCCTTTCACTTCTAAGCATGCGCGTGTGTGTGTATTGCACGGGACTTTCTTGACGATCTTGTTTGTAAAACCCTTTAAAACTAAATGTGTAGTGGGTAACGTCACCGTTTGATCAACGTTAGAGGAATTGCCATGTTGAAGTGCGTTGTTAGACTTGTCTGAAGTAGTTGGAAAGCGCAGGGCAGCTTACCTGTGAGGTTGCTTTCAGATCCTGGGTGGTTGCCTGTACTCTCGCACAGATTTCTGCCTCTGTTCAGCTGGGTAAACGTGTGTCGGGGTGGAATGGAAGCTTTATTCTGGGTGTGGGTTTACACGAGCAGCACGGTGGCGTTTGGGAACACAGCCTGCCTGGTGCCCATCTGTCTCTCCGCTAGGTTGACGTACGATTTGTTTTGGGCAGAAGAGTGATGGTTTTTTTTGGAAACAACAAACGAGCGCTTTGATTTTTAAAAATATCTCGGCACCGGGTAGCAGGAATTTGAAACGGAACGTCGTGTGCACCCAAGCTGTCACCTCATGCTCAGCCTAAGTACGTCGTGCTCGCTTCCCAAAAATAATTGGGGACGTGGATGTCTGTCAAAACAATTCAAGTGCTTGTTTAAGCACCCAAATCCCTGGTTTTTTTCAGAAGCCACTGGGGACACGAGGCTTCAAAACCAGAGGAACAACGGCTCTTGTTCCCAAAGCAAAACGTGTTCTGCTAATGCAAGCAAAGGTACTGTCAGCCTTGCAGGTTATGAAGTATGTTTCTTACCAACTTTCCTGTTAGAACACAGAAGGAGCAGTCTGTACTCTGGAAACACGGGGTTTATCTTCGCTTCTCACACTTCCAAACCCAGCTGGACTAAGATGAAGCTTTAAATCTGGGCAGTGGCATTTCCCGGCAGGGTTTGTTCTGCCTGTTTTGCTGTCTCTGCTTCCCTGTGTACAGCCTCAGAGCCACCTTGGTGTCGGGTTTGAAAGGAGAGCCTCCCAGGCAGCTGATAAGCAGAGAACCAGCCTGCTCCTCAGCAACGTCACGTTTGTCACCTTCTGTGCCGACGTGGATCTTAACGTCCCAAGGCCTAGGAACGATTGCCATCAGTCTGACCACCTGGGTGTTGCTGGTTGGATTCTGGCAGTCTGTGTGCTCAGGGTGCCTGGGAAAATAATCGTGAGGCTGCAGCACGACGACTCCACGCTGCATTCCCAGGTTTGTTTGGTTTTTCAGCTGGTTGATTTGTGCCTCTCTTCCTTCAGGTTTCAAAATCCTAAGAGAGCCCCCGCCACCAGAAGGGGCGATCCCAGTGGGGCAGCACAGGCAGGGAGCAGCCTCAGGGCGGGTCAGGAACAGAACCAGGAGGGTTCTGTGGCAGCTCCTCCCGTCACCTAGCAGCGCTAGGAGTAGCTGCCATGGGGCCGGGAGCTGCAGCACCTTCGTGGCTCCTGTAGCGAATTCCAGTGGAGTCATGGGGAGTTGTTCTGGCTGCGGGGAGGTTCCTGTTACCTCCAGCAGGTCAGTGCTCAAGTATCTGGCGTGTAGGTGGTGTCTGGGCAGCGCGGGGTGGAAGGGGCTGGGCATTCGTGGGGAGGAAGGCAGCGTCTGGCTGCTCTGCTGCTTTGGCTGAAGTAACTCACCGAAGCTGAGAACAGCGTAGGTCTGGTCTAACAGCTCTGTGACGCTCTGCAGCTGTTTGTTGCGTTATTCCCGGGGGAACCGCGTGTTCTCCTCATGCTGGCTGGAAGAAATTGGGACAGATCTGCGCTTCTTACGCCCGCGGTACTCGATCGTTGGGAACTCATTTCCAGTCTTAAACTGCTCGGTTCTCACCTTCACGCTGCAGCCTGACTTCTGAACGGCGTTCATTCCAGAGCCCACGGATGAGGCTTTGTCAGGGATCTGGGCGGGCTGTGAGTCCCCTCTGACCCAAAGCAGTCTGCGGTTCTGTCACGTCCAACAGCGAGATCAGAGCCGAGCAAAAACCTTCACCGTAGTTAAGATTGGGAAAAAACCCACCTGTTTGTTGGAAACAGAGCTCTCCTGGTGTTCTGCAATCCCCGTGCCGAAGGTTGAGTGAGGGATTGGTGCTCTGAGGGGGGATCAGCTGGTGGGGGATTGGTGAAAACCCAAGAAAGACCTCCTCCAAGTCAGCACGAACGGAGTGCCTTTGCTGCCTCTGAGACAGGTGGATGGAGCCTTTCAGTTCTCTGTGCTATGCTTTGGGTTTTTTTTTTAAGTTTTCTTTGAAGGCTGAGGTTTCAAACTGCAGACATAATCAGGCTGTGTTATTCTTCAGACAAATCCGTTCTCGGGTGGGGTTTGGAACGGAGTCCCCAGCAGCGCAGCTGTCCCAGCTGGAGGGACAGTCTGTGGGCTGGCCTGGAAGCAGCGTTCTTTGCAGACAGTTCGAGGGGATGCTTTTCTTTCCTGGGTATGAATTTGAGAGGAATTCTGAGACGCTGTACGCAGGGGAGAATGTCTGAGCTGCACTTCGCTGCATTAGGAAGAGGGAAAAGAGTTGCTCGGGCACTGGGGTGAATGAAGGAGAGTGCGTCACCCAGCGCTGGTGTTCCGTGAGCTGTTCCCTTTTCGCTTCTCAGAACGTTGAGCTGAAATTACTGACTGCTACGTTCACCTTTGGTTTCCTAAAGCTGGTACCTGCCGGGTTTCTGTGACACGTGCTGCATCTGGAGGCAGCTCGGTGTAGCACAAGTGACCCATTTTCGGTGTCTTGCCGTGATCTCATCTGGTCCCGTTGCCTCCTTTCACATTTCAAAAGCTTCTGCTGGCAGTCCGCGTGCCGACCAGGTGAGCGCAGTGATGTCTGTAAGCAGGTTCCTGGGGGCTCGCTCACCCGGCATTTATCCCAGACACGAAACAGAGCTGACACCTGCCTCATCACTGAATACATAACGGAGTATTTATTCAGCCTCTGCGGGTTCGCACCCTGGAACTCCTCCTCTCCTCTTCAGAGCGAGGCGAGATGCAGCCCGCTAGGTGTCACTCCAGCAAAGGCCACCACATCGCAGGCGTTCAAGCCGTGCTGCCCTCCTCCCGGCTCCTTTCCCTTAGTGACGACTGGCCCGCATCTTCCAGCCTCACATAAACACATCGAGCACTTCTTTTAATTCTTAAAAAACAAAACTCAAACAAAGCAGGCAGAAAACCAACCCACAATTAAAATTCCTGGCCCTGGAATTGAGAGAGTCGACAGAAGCAGCCTCAGAGCGTCTTACATAAGGAATTTCGTAAGGGGGAGAGAAGAAATCTCCATCCCGTGGCCTCAGCCTGCTGCCATGCAGCGTGATGCAAAACGGCCTGTTGCACGGTTCCTGCAGAAATCTAGCAGGGGTGGAGGAGTCAGCACAGCTTGATAGCCGTGAACTGCTCGGGGGTCCTCCTCTGTCTGGTGCAGTTAAAAAATCTGCGTCGCTGGCACTTGGTTTTCCGTGGTCCTTACACACGCTGCCTGCCGGCACGCGGCTGTCGGGATGGGGTAGGGCCGAAACGTGGCTTGAAGGCGATGAGCACTTGTCATCGAGTGTCATGACACGGGAGAGATGGAGGAGTTCTTGCCGGGAACCCAGGCACCACGGAAGACAACGTAACCTAACGGGAGGGCTTCCTCGTGCCCCCTGCTAGCCACCACCGGCAGTTCTGCCCCGCGACGTGAGGGCAGAGGATCTCATAGGGGTTTTAGGGAGCCCTTTAATGGCTCAGCGTTGCCCTCCCATGCTGGGAGCCGCGGCCTTTCCCACGTGGTAGTGCAGGCGTGCACACCTCGCAGGTGAAGGCACCCCGAGAACTGGAGGAGGTGAGGCGTGGGCTGCTGGGCCTCGGTTAGCTGCGTGGGGGGAGAACTGACCCGAAGGGCTGGCATTTACCCCGAAACTTGGCGCGGGGACAGGCTACGGAGCACGGTGTGGCGTCTGTCAGCTTCGTCCTCCGCTGGCTTATCTGCCGGAATACACGGGGCTAAAATTAGAGCTGTGTCGGTGCCTGTTCCCCTGCCTTTTCTCTCCGGAAAACGCAGGGGGCAGCAGAAGCTAAACGAGCTGGATGTAACGGCTCGGGGGAGCCGAGGAGGCGCCGCGTGCCTCTGTGTGCCGCCTGGACCCGCAGCGTCCCGCAGTGCCCATCACTTGACTTCGTATCAAACACAGAGATGGAAAATGGACGTAGCTGTAGTGTGACATGCTGGAGGAAGTCGAGGATGGCCGCTCTGCAATACTCCGACAGAAAAGGTCTCGCGTCTGCCACTAGAACAGACGGAGCCTGGACACCTTTTTTTAACTGAGTGCTGAAGTCAGAGCCGTTCCCCTTCTTTCCTCAGCAAATCAGGGTGCCTGCTGCTGATTGCGTTATGTGCAAGTCAGAATCGCACATTACTGCTCTGATGCAGTCACCATGTGGAAGACCTAATTACAGCTGTCTTCCTCTTGCTTAAGCTTTAAGCGTGTGCTGAAAAATGAGGTCGTGCCTCCACCGCGGTCATCGTTTCTTTATAGATTCCAGCGGGGCGGCCTCAGAAACGGCTGTGTGGTCTGCTGCCGTGCCACTGCACGCAGGCACTTGCTGGTCTTGTTATAGAAAAGAGAAAGCGGCTGTGCCCCCAGCCCTTCCCGGGCCGGCCGCGGGCTCGGGGACGGTTTGGCCGCCCGCCCGGGGGGGGACACGGCACCCACGGCCCCGCCGCGGGGAGGCTCCGAGCCGGGGCGCTGCCGGACGGGCCGTGCTGTGCTGTGCCGAGCTGTGCCGTGCCCAGCTGTCCCGTCCCGTCCCGTCCCCGCACGGGCGGTGCCGGCTCCGCCCCGGGCCCGGCGGCTCCGGAAGCGCCGCTTAAAGGCCGGCGGGGGCAGGGGGGGCGCGGCCGGCGTTGGAGCCGCGGGCGGCGCTGCGGGAGACTCGGCACGGAGCGGCACAGCTCAGTACAGCTCAGTACAGCTCGGCACGGCTCAGTACAGCTCGGCACCGAGCGGCACAGCTCGGTACAGCTCGGCACGGCTCAGTACGCCTCGGCACGGCAAGGCTCAGCTGGGCTCGGCACTGCAAGACTTCAGCGGCTGGGGAGGCTGCGGCGAGAGCCCGGCCGGCTTTTAATTTTTTATATTTATCGTTATTAGTTCTTTTTTATTTTTTTT
>NC_048901.1:24452678-24492297 GCF_011077185.1 Oxyura jamaicensis | reverse complement strand
CCCCCCCCCAGGAGTCTGCCCGCGACCGGGGGTGGCGGCGTTGGCCCGCCCGCAGCGGCCCCGGCGGCAGCGCCCTGCCGGGAGCGGAGCGGGGCCGGGCAGAGCCGAGCCGAGCCGGGCCGGGCTGGGCCGGGCAGAGCCGGGCCGTGCCGAGCCCCCTCGCGGGCGGCGGGGCCGTGCCGCCCCCGCTGAGCCAGCCGGTAGGTGTGCGCGGGGCGGCTCTCGGTACCCTACCCCTTTCCCCCTGCCTTCCCCCTGCCTTCCTCCTACCCCTGCCTTCCCCCACCCCGTCCCCATCCCGCGGGTGCTGGGCTCGCTCCCAGCGAGGAGCAGGAACCGCGGGGCCGGTGCGGAGGGGCTGGGATCCCCGCCGGGGGGTCTGCTTGTGCCGGGTGCGTTGCGCGAGCGGGGCACCGCGCTCGGTGGCTGCTGAGGTCGCTTCTAAATAGTGCCGGGGGACGGATGTGAAACGGCTGGAATGAAGCAGGCAGCCCTGCTGTCGCTGTGCCCGCCGCCTGCGGTGTGTAGAGGCGCTGGGAGGCTCAGCTCCCTAACACAAAGTAAGCGCGTGGGCAAACCGGTGTTGAAATAGCGTTGGAGGCACAGCTGAGCGAGACCCTAAGTCACAGTGGCGCTGAGCCTGGGCACGGGGAGGCGAAGCAGCTGAGGGGGCTGACGCCTCTGGAGTTACCTGAAGGTTTACGGTACCCCTAGAGCGTTCCCTGCTATGTCTGTGCAAGGATAAGAGAGGTTCGATAACGTTGGAGCTTGCTTTTGCTGGCAGATATGCTGTCGGCTTTAAACTTAGGGGCAGGAAGGCGGAGAGGTCCAGCTTCTCTCCTTTTTCCTGGCTGTCCTGACAGTGCCGTTTCCCAGGGCAATGCGAAAGCCTCGTAGCGCGTGTTCCAAAACAGGGGAGACTCGGTGAGAGATTTTCCGGAGCAGATCCTCGGCAGTAAGAAAGGAATGCCAAATTGTGTCAGTTTTCTGAGGTTTGGGGTTGCAGTGGGCAGGCGCGGTGCTTGGAATGCGCTGACCAGGAAGTGATCCTCCGTGGGCTCCGCGCCAGGCTTGGAGGCTCCGGGCAGGGCGAGCGGAGAGGGTCTAATTAAAGGTAATCAAATGTTACGTGACTCCTGATTAGCAGGCAGACGGCTTGCTCTCCGCTGACCTACCAGACGTACCATTTATTTGTGCTCCAGAAAAAAGAAAACATTACTTCTCATCTTAGGGCTAATTGGGTTTGTCTCCGTGCCCGAGTTGCCGGCCGCCCTTTGTCTCCCTCACCCCCTGCGGAGGTTGGCAGGAGGCGAGCAACTCGGCCTGCTGTCGGGGCTGCGTTTGAGGGGGACACAGAAGTGACCAGCTCGGTGCCTGCTTTTGTGGCGTGTAACGAGCCAAAGTGCTGCTCGCTAGTGAGCATCACCGCGGGGAGGAGGGCATCGCCCCAGCCCCCTTCCTGCCCCCCTTCGGGACCGTGTGTGCGTGCCTGAGTGTCTCTGAGATCTCATGTGTGAGGAGCTGATGAGTGTGTGTTTGGGATTAATTAGCCGGAGTTTAGCTGGTTTCATGCTTTACGTGCCTAGGGGCTACCCGCAGTCACAGAGAGGGGAGGAGTTTTGCTGTTGCTGGCTCAAAATCCTCTCCAGGGGTGATCTTGTTCGTGTCAACCATGAGCAATTAGAGAGATTAACTGTCTTGTTTTCCTTTCTGCCCTAGATTGATTCTGGTGAGGCTCTGGGACATTTGAAAGTGATTTGGAGAGAGCAAAGTCTGTGTCTGATGGACACCGAAGCCAAGGCAGCGTGTGCTGTGCCGCAGGCTCACTGCCCAGGAATGAAGTGCCCTCCTCCGGAGGACTTTCCTCCTCAGATCAGGCTGTCGGAGAAGATTCCACCAGTGAAGCCTTGCTTCAAGAAGAAGCAGCAAGTGCAGAAGAGGCTGGACACCCAAACTCTGCGCGCCTTGCGGCCAATCTTTACCAGTTTGCTGGGAGCTGGGACCCTGGACAGGGTCTTTGTGCCCCGAGGCCAGGGTGGAGGTCATAGTGGCTTATGTGAACCTGCTGTGAAAAAGACCCTGGAACTCAGTACTTCGTGCCCCCAGCCAGAAAGTAACGTGGCCGTGCTGGTGCCCACAGCCCCAGGTGTGCAGACCCAGCTGCCGGGGGCTCATCCTGCTCCTGGGCATCCCGAGCAGGAGGTGCAGGCAGGGGAGCGAGGCCTCTCCTCAGAAACTCCTCCTGGAACCGCTGCGGAGACAAGCGCTGAATCATTCCAGGATCACCCTTTGCACCCACCTCCTGGCGATGGCGCGGCTTGTCCTTTGTTCCCAGACAAGCTTCTGGAAAGCTACACCTCTGGCTTATTCCCGGAGAGCAGCTGTCCCGTGCAATGCGCTTCGAACCCAAGCAATAAATTCAGCGCTGGGATATTCCAGGATAAAAGTGAGGAGGCTTCTCTCGATTTGGTGTTCGAGCTCTTGAACCAGCTGCAATATCACACCCACCAGGAGGATGGGATAGAAATCTGTGTGGATTTTCTCCAGGGCGCTTGTGTTTATGGCAGTGATTGTCCCAAACACCACACGGTGCTGCCCTATCACTGGCAGGTGAGGAGGACAGCAACTCAGAGCTGGCAGAGCGTCACCAACGATTCCCAGGAGCACCTGGAGAGGCTCTACTGCAACCCTGACAACGACAGGATCAAAGTGAAATACCGGTAGGTGCCTGGCTTTGGTTCCTCACTAGCAAAGGGTGCTTAACCACGCGGCGGTGCAGACGTGTAGGAGGTTATGCCCTCTTTGTCCTGTATACAAGTGTTTTCCAAAGCTTGTCGCGATGTTGCCTTAAACGTGTCCGAGAAGTTCGCTACGGAAAATTCTTGTGTGCCTCTTAAAGCCGCTATTTAGAACTGGGAAGTGCTCTTTGGAGCAAAAGGAGTTGAGGCGTGTGAAATGAGACAACCTCCATCCTGTAGGAATGGAGGGAGTTGGCAGAGACTTGTGCAACGTTGTGCTCGTTGCTCACGTTCCTGGTGAGTCTCTTCTCTACTAGAAGGTGGTAGCAGGAGCGAGGCTTTGCAGTGGCTGGACAGGGAGGATGCGGCAGTGCTGTCACGGGGAGTCCAGACTGAATCTGGATCCAGACTGTCCACGCGCTCCGTGGGGGCCCAATCGCATGCTGAAAGCTGCGGTTAGGTTGGTGCTGGGCGAAGTTCCTCGCCTGCAGCTTCCCCGTGGCTGCTCCCTCGGGGTGACGTTTCAGTTAGGTCGCTAGGCATGACCTTAACAGCGCGTTCAGAAGTGCTGCCTTTCTATTTAAGCATCGTCCTCTAAAAATGTTAACCTGCATTCAGAGGTCTTGTCCCCTCTGCACGTCGTGGGGTTCTCTAATCTCAGAAAATGACTGAATGACCCGGGAAACCCGGGTTGTTTGTTATCAATTTAGGCTTGTGCCGGCGCCCTGAGATCAGAAACAAACCAGCTTCAGTGCTGTACCGCCGCTTCCCTTTTGAATGGGAGCAGCGAGCGCCGTGTTTATGGGTTCATCAGGTGTGTGTGGTCTGTGCTCTGAGCGCGGGGTGTAGGCTCCGGTTCTGAGCTCTGAATCGTTTCTTCTTCTGGAGGAAGTAAGAACACCCATCTCTCGTACCCCGTCTGCCCTGCCGTGCCCTGCGAGCCTGGTGCTGCTCGCTCCAGCAGCAGTCAAGGTTCAGAGACACTTCTTGGGTCGCAGGGGGAACTGCGAGTTTGTCTTTGCCATCCAAGTCCTTGTGGATGTGTTCTTGTTGCCACTTCTTCCTTCTGCTTCCTGAAGAATTATATCCCTCTGTCCTTCGTGTTTTAGGGCAGAATGATTTTGTTTTCGTTTCCTGTTAGGTGTCAGAGACCCAGCCTAATGCTCCGTGTGTCCGAGTCCTTGCATGCACCTAACCGGGCGTTGGGGTGGGCACCAAATCTCAGCTCCATCAGCCTGCAGATTCATCCCTTTGCCCTGGAAAAAATGCACCAGTCTGACTTAAAATCTTGTAACTATGCAGCAGATAAACTTCACTATTATTTACAACAGAGACACCTCCATTTTTTCCAAATATTTGAAAAGATTTCTGAAAACAGAACAGCAAGTGTCGGTATGAGAAAAGCCTCCGCAAGTAATTCGAGTTTGAGCTCTGTGCAAATAAGCAAAATGGTTTTTGTGCTGTTTTTCCTGGAGCGTGTCTCGCAGCCTGTTGCTACACACACGCTCTACCTGCTCCCAGCACGGAGCCCAGCGTGATGAACCTGAAAGGAAGCAGAGCTCCGCAACTGCTTACTCATCGCATCCCCCGCCTGGAACGTTGGCTGAACCCGCCGGCCGCCCTCAGCTCATTTTGCAGCTTTCCAGCCTGGTGAGTGAGTGTTTTGGCCTCTCGGTACCCCGAGTTTCTGCCCGAGCTGGTCGGGAAGCAAGGCGGCAGGGCTGCTGCAGGCACGTTGCGTCCTGTCACCGGGACGCAGGCGGGGACGCAGCGGGGGCCCAGCAGGCGCCGAGCGCTGCAGCAGGGCGCCACCGGGGCAGGTTCTTCGAGCACCCTATCGTGCTCGCATGCAGGGTTGGAAGGCTGCTGCAAACTCATCGCATCTTCTCCTGGAATAATGAGCTGCCAGGTCTGCAGCTCCTGGAGAGATTCACCCTCAGAGAGCTGCGTGTCCCCCGCTCGGTACCAGCGGGAACCCAGAAGCGAAACTTTTTCAGACTGAGCTGCTGACTGCGAGCCTTGAACCCGATACGCCTGAAACTGCACGTGGCTTTCAATGAGATCTGGAGCTGGGGGAAGATGTTTTCCTGTGCCTTGTGGTGAGTTCCCTCTCGCGCCGTGCCATCCCCTCCCCTGCGGCCGGGCCAGGTTTGGGCCGCGCGTGCCTCCCGGTGCCTTTACTGGCGGTCACGGCAGCAGAAAGCAGCTCGGCCTCCCCCTGTCCCCGGGCTGTTGTGTCTCCTGGCAACCAGATGCAGATAGCAGCGTGCCCGCCGTGCTGCGAGGCTCGCAGACGTGCTGGGACAGCTCACGGTTCGCATGGTTACCGCATTATTTGGCTAGAGCTATTAATCTCTTGTGGTCAGACTCGCTGTGCAGGCCTATCTCTCCAGATTGCATGCGATGAGGAAACGTCTGCTCAGCGCGCTGCATGTCCAAGAAAGGCCATGCCGAAGCCGGCCTGACTGATAGGCAGCGGGTGGGAGTTGTTTGGTCGCCTTTGTTGTAAACACAGTTCGGATGGCACGAGGGCTGCAGGCTGCGTGCCCCGCACCGTCCCGGCGTGCTGCCCCAGCGAAGTGGGAGAGCAGAGCTCAGCTGGAGAGTAAGCTCCACACTCAAACAGGATGTTCTTCAAGTAGCTATCGCTACAGATCTTTCTTCGTGTCGGTGTTACTGAGACGAACGATGTCAAGCAAACATTCACACGCTGCCTCCCCCTTAGGGGACCTGGTCTCAGAGCAGGAGTAGTGGTGACCCCTCCTCAGTCACTTTGTAACAGGTTGCCTGGGCTGCTCCCTCCTTACAGCTTGGCCTCAGACTCAATCTCAAACTTCATCACAAGCTGTATTGTTGCTCTTTTAAATCTCATCAGGTAGTTCCAGCCGAACACCAGCCCGTCTAAACAAACGGGGATGTGAGCAGGTTGCACTACCTACACGCACGCCGTTTTCTTTGTGCACGAGAGGAGAGGCCCTGGAGAAGTTCCAGCTTGTCGCTAAGTGTTTGGGAGAACAATGCCAAGTGTCGCTTTGCAGCGTGAGAGCACCCTTCTGTGATATTCTGAGATACCCGTCAGGAAGGGAAGCGCTTGGCTGCAGAGCTCAGCAGGTTTTCCCTGTGCACATGCACCTGTCCGATCGTGCATACGCTGCTTTTCAAAACAAGCAGCCTTGCAGGAGGATTTGTTTAAAACAACCGTGCGGTTCCTGACCCTCAGATCCCCCTCTTTGGCTGAAATCCCCCCCTCGGCCATCCCTGCGTGCCCGGGGAGCTGCAGCCCCTGCTCAGCTGCGTGCGCCCGGCGTATCCCAGCTCTCACAGAACGACGGCTCCTCGGAGGTGTTGATTGTGTTGTTGGTGTTTTAATGTAGCGGTGCTCTATAAAAATAGAAATACCCTGAAACTGGCTAAAATGTACTAGTTCGGAACACAACCTTCTGCAGCCCGTCTCTGCAGTCTGAGGCCCTGTGGTTGCCCGGTTCCTTTTCCGCCCACCTACATCTGTCTTTGCTCTAAATAAAGCATCAGCCTCGCTGCCCAACTGCAGGCAGGTTCTGTGCAGGACTAAAAGCCTCTCTTTTCATCGCGTGTGTGTGTTACGAAATGATTCCCCATAGCTGGAGAGCGCAGGCCAGAAGCATGGCCGCAGCCAGGAGAGGCAGGCGGGACACACGGCACGTGTCCTGCCAAGGCAAGGGACAGCGAGAGGAGCGTGTGCAGGAAACGAGGCTTCCTTGAGGCGTCCTTCGCTCTCGGGTTCGTGCCGCGGCCCGTTCCTGATGCTGTCAGGATGTGCCTCTGATTCCGGAGTCAGGCTGGGCGCAGTGGAAGCACGTCGGTCGTTCAGGGACTACTGCACGTGGTCTGACGTATGGCACGTGACGTTTGGGAAGTTTTCTGTCTGACCCGCACAGCTGTCAGTTATTGGTAACAGCGGAGGTGAGAGAGCAGCTGAAATTCGCCGCGCCTTGTGACTGCGTGCGGTGTTCCGTGAGTACGCACAGCTGAGCGGCTCTGAACGTCTCCTAGTTCCCCGCTAGAAGGAATGCAAAGCAGGGCCCCTAAATAAAGAGCACGTGAAGTGTTTTTAGAAGCGTTTGCCTTGTGCTTTACACCAGCGTGCTTTCAGAAGGACAGACGGGGAGCTGCCCAGACAGACCGCACAGAGGAGGTGCTCGCAGGTAACCTGGCCCCTTTCGTTAGGGGAACAGAAAGAGGCGGCTGCAGTCATTGGCCTAGCGAGAGCAGTGGTGGTGGAGGTCCTGCCCAGCTGGCACGTGTCTGTGTGGAAGGCAGCGTGAGTCTGGGCTGAGTAATAACCGTAAGACGTGCTTCTTGGCGTCGGGCGTGTGAAGAAGTCTCCTTTCTGGGATGCTGCCTGGGGAGGATGTGAGACAAAACATCTGGATGGCATTCGGAGACCGAAACACCTGGAGCAGTGGCTGCTAGTGCAGGTCAGACTTGGCCTGTCCATGGTCGTGTTCCGTGGAGCCTGGATGGAGCTGGTACAGTTTCAGTATTTATCATCAATCTCAGGGTGCTTCTCGGTGGTTAGCTCCTGAGATTGGATAACATTGTAAGGCAGAAACAAGCTCAGGTGTGTGTGTGCTGACAAGCTTTGCAGAGTGGGCTGCAGACCGCATCAAAATTAGAGTGCCGGCGCTGCCGCTGTGTGAAAGCAAGCACCGCTCTCAAGCAGTTTGGGAGCCTGCTCCTGTCTGTGCTCCTATCACGAGCTGTGCTCCTGCTGCCTCCAGAACAAATCCCATGGACCCCTGACCCCAGAGAGCGCATAAAGGAAGAAAAAAGAGCCTTCTATTCAGTACGCTTCCAAATTTACACTGCCAGGGTGGTGTAAAAGTCGCTGAATTTGTAGCAGAAACCCTGTTTGTGTTGCTACACACATAGCTAGTGTCTCGTGCCTTCCCAAGCGCTAAAATCGCATTTGCTCCTAAAATGTTGTGAGTAACAGCTCGGGGTCGAATAGCTTAGTCCCTCACGGCGCCCTGCAGCAGCAGCAAACTGAGCCGATGGGCTTTACAGCTGCTTTGTGCCCTTGCAGCCAAACCAAGATCCAGGCCGAAGGCCCTGGGTGGAACATCCTCACCCGGCGTGGCCAGGGCGCCTCTGAGAGCAGCACGCTGCCTCGGCAGGGGCATCCCTGCTGCAAAGAGAAGCTGAAACTTGGTTCAGGTTACGAAATGCGGTACGTGCAGCAGTCCTGGGAAGACGTGAACGTGTTTGCCATCCTTACTGCTTTGTTAGCGCCCGGCAGCAGCTCACCCTAAGGGACCACGTTGCCCCAGCAGCCCGCTGGCCGCCCGGCAGAGGCTGCCCGCGAGGGGAGGGAGGCAGGAGCAGCCCGGGCGTGCTCTGGGCACGGCCTGCCTGCTGCACGCCCTGATCCCGAGCTGGGGCCTGTGTCTTGCCAGCTCCGTTGCTGTAGTGATGGAAAAACATGGGTTGTGTGTTTGTTTGTTTGTTTTCCGAGGCTGGAGCCCGTAGCCGCGTGGTCAATCTCTGTAGCACCTTTCTCTCTCCTGTTTCTTCCTTACCATACATCTGCTGCGTTCCTTACACAGAGGGAAGCACTGCCACACAGGAGGGGACAGATTAAGTGAAACAGTGAACTCATTTCCTGCCCTGTCACCTGCTGCCCCTCTCGTTTCAGTGACAGAACACCGGGGAGCGATAAGATCGAGGCTGCGGGCTCGTGTTTACCAGCTTGTGTTGGTCCTCGCCCCGGCGCGCAGCAGTGCTCCGTGCAGGAGGGGTGCTGCTTTCTTTTCCCAGACGTGTTCCTCTCAGCAGGGGCCAAGTGCTAGCTGGGCCCGTGCTTCCCTTCCTATGGCATCAGCGCGGGTTCTGAGGGGAGCACCTTCTGGCTGCAGCCGTCTAAGATCTGCTGTTGGTTTCTCCACCTGCCGGCACCTTTGCTTAAAAAGAAAGCTCTCGCTAAGACTCTCGTTAGCCTTGGTGTGCGTTCAGCTTCACGCGGTGCTCGGTTGCCTCTCGCCTCCCAGCTGGAGCCGCGCTACAACCTGCGGCCTCGAGCACTGCTGGCTGAGTAAGGGGAGCTGCTGCTGCTGTGGGGTCAGCAGGCAGCGTGCAGAGCTGCCGTACGCCTCCTGTAGTAACCGAGTTGGCTCTGACGAGCTCTGCAGGCTTCAGTACTACAGGTTTACGTACCTCGATGGGTCTCTCAAGTTCGTTTGTTCCCCTGAGTGCCTTTCAGGTTGTTGCTATTGCAGAGAGGAACTGGCTTAGTCATAGAGAGAAAATCAACAGTTTCATCATCTCAGTCGTGTTCGGCGCTCGGTCGTGCTTTGTATCACAGCTGTTCTGATGGGAACCGAGTTTCATTTCCTGCACCAACCTTTGTTGATCACTCCGGTTCTTTTTTTTTTCTGAACTCAGTTTGCGGTAAGACTCATGACATGTAACTGAACTTAGGAGAAGAGTTTGAAACCGCACGCGTTTCCAGAGCATTTACAAAAGCTGTTTCTTCTAGCCATCCATTGGTACATCAGATGAAGGTTCTGCAACTCTTACAAAGTGGAAAGAGCATAGAAGATGCACACGACTGAAGTTCTTCAGCAGAACGCAAGGCAAAGTGAACCCAAGCCATCCTTATTTTAGCAGGCTACCTTCATCACCCCAAAGGCATTCCTGTTATAACTTGCTGCCCAGTTCGGTGTCCCGAGGAGCTGTGTCCCTGTGTCGGGTCTTACCGTTAGGGTACAGAGAGCACCTAGCTTACCCGGGGAGCCAGGTTCTGCTTTTGAGGGCCCTTGTGGAATTTTGTTTTGAACCGCTGCTGTTACACAGCACCAAATTTGGTTTTCTTTGTGTGCTGTACTCTTACTAGGGCTCAATATGCTTATTCTTTTAGTGAAAATAATTCCATTGAGCTGCTTTATTTTATAAACAGACCTTTATTTGGTTAGTCTTTGAGGAGGAGTTCTTAAGAAATCTCTGTTCCCACCTCTTGCAGATCGGCTGCATGATTTTGGAGAAGCTGTGTAAGTGTCTCCAGGGGTAAAATGGGGATAGCAATCTCTGCTGCAGAAGCAGGAAGCTTTGTGGTATTTGCAGAGAAGTTCAATAAATTTTAATTTGGAAACACTGTACAAAAAAAAAAAAGTGTTGTTTTTATTACTCATTTCGAGCTGTCCTGCAGCTGGTTCCTGCTGCAGCGCACACAGTAACGCTTTGTCCCACCGAGGCACCTGAAGCCTGCCCGCTCTCCCAGACACCTGCCGAGCCGGCGGCACCGTCTCCTTTCAGCTTTTCCCCCGTGTGTCCGGGTGCTGCCGTGCCATCTCTGCAGCCCCGTGAGCACCGGCACCGCCATGGGCACGGAGCTGTGCCTCAGAAGAAGCTGGGCGTTGTGCTGCGGGGAAGGTAAAGCGATGTTACGCTAAAGAACATTTCAGACGTAACCTTGAGCGTCCGGCAGGCTCTTCCCGAGTCCCAAACTTGGGGTCTTTGTCCCGTATTTAGGCCGCGGGCAGCCGAGAGGTGCAGTTGTCACGGTTGCTTTCGTCACCGGTGTCTGAAGGCTGCGAGCAGCAGTGTGATCACGCAATCACCCGCTGCAATCACAATTCATTTTTTTCCATGGCTTCGCATTATATAAGCTGGTAATAGGCTTTTTAATGTACTGAGGAAGTGCTTAAACTGAAGGGCTATTATTAAACAACTGCTAAATATATTTCAGGACCTCAGAGCTGGAATGCCAGCAAGTGTTGTAAGCTGAAAACGTGAGCACTTCTGAACAGAGCCAGGAACTGTTAGCGCAAATAAATGAGGAAGTAATCTGTACTTTATGTAATTTAAGATTGTTAGCAAAAGAACGCGGTTCCTTCTTCCCAGTATTATAAATGATCCCCCCCCAAATCAGGCAGTGTGGGGGCACATCATGTATTTTTCATATGCAGTCACTTAGGTAAATGCATTTGTCTAAAATGTTCAGCTGTATAAAATAATGCATTGTTACCCTAACCAAAGCTAGGTACAAAGTGAGGGGGGGTCAAAAGCATATGGTACCAAGTTTTAAACTGTCAGAAATCTCTTGGGCCTGTTTTTTTCCCCGAGGATTAAGGGGAGCCCCCCAGGGTTCCCTCTGCAGCTCTTCCCCGAGGAGGGCCCGTCGCTTCGGCTAACAGGCACGCAGCGATGGCTGCTCAGAAATGCTCTGACCTTTACAGGCAGGCAGAGCCATCATTTCTGTTTCGAAATGAGAAGACACGAACGCTTCACGTGTTGTGTTCAAATCCGGAGCGTACAGACGTGCTGGGCACAGAGCGGGCCGAGGGGAGGCCTCGTGGCGGCCTGCAGCTCCCTCACGGGGAGCGGGGGGCAGGCGCTGGGCTCTGCTCCCTGGGGACAGCGACAGGAGCCGCGGGGATGGCGTGGAGCTGGGACAGGGGAGGGTCAGGCTGGGCGTTAGGGAAAGGTTCTGCACCCAGGGGTGGTCACCACTGGGACAGGCTCCCAGGGACGTGGGCACAGCACGGAGCTGCTGCAGCTCACGGGGCGTTCGGACAGCGCTGTCACACGCGGGGGCTGGGCTTTGGGTGCTCCTGTGTGGAGCCAGGGGCTGGATTTGGTGACCCTTGTGGGTCCCTTCCAGCTCAGGGTGTTCTGTGGTTCTGTGGCTCTAAGAAGGGCTGGCGATCAGCTGTTGGGTGGTTGATGCCCAGGTTTGCGTTGCAGTGACCTGTCAGAGCGTGTTGGGGAGCAGCGAGCATCCTGCCCGCCTCCGTTTGCTTGCAGGGACGTGGATGTGATGGAGAGGAGGCGTAAACAGAGCCGCAAAAACGTCAGCAATTCCAACCAGCAGACAGAATCGCTGCAGGTTTCAGCAGTGAGAGAAGCAACTTGGCACGGTCTGTACAGGTTTCACAGAAAAATGCTCAGCTTTCAGATGAACTCTTTGCAGCGTGAGCTCCCATCAGCTGCCAGCTCAGAGTCTCACGAGACGGACGGGTACAACTCAGCTGTAGCAGGGTTTTATTTGCTGTAGGAAATAAGCTTACAGCAATTTGTTTTACTGGATCTGTACGTGAAGTGCTCACGTTGTTAGAGCGCTGCTAGAAGAAAGCTGCACAGAAACCCGACGGTTCCTCGCTTGCTTTGCGGTTAGAAAGCACGCGCACAAAATTCTCTTGAGCATGCACCAAGTTCTGGGAGTTTGTCCCGGATCCGGCCGAGATCGACTTGCTCCGCAGTAAAAGCGTGAGGAAAAGCAGCCTCATACTGCGTTCGTCTCAAAAAACGTTTCTCCTTCCACAGGGTTCCCCCGCCGCGTTGCTCTGATTCTCGTTGCTCTGCCGCTTAGCTGCGTGTGCGTGCCGGAGGCTGCGTTTTAACGCAGTGAGGCACGTGTCAGAAATGCCCAAGTCGTGTATCAGCGGCCAGCCACGCTTCAAGTGCCTGCAGAATTTGTTTTCCAGTCTTCAGGATCGTGAAGACTTGTAACGTCTGGGGGTGTTAACCAGTGTGTGACTGTTCCTTGAAGTGTTCGGCGCGCCAGTGGAAAGCTTTTGTTGCGTTCAGAGTGTGCTTCAATTTTCAGATTCCCTTTCCTTTGCACTGCATTAGGACAAAACTGCTGCAGACATCTTCTCGTGATCTGTTCTGACCGTACCGCACGCAGTACAGAGTTAGAGCAGCACCACATAAACCTCCAGGTTACTGCCTCTGAAAGAAAATAACTTGCATGCAAAGACGAGCTTTTCCTTTTCTTTGCACTTCCTTGAGGGTCGCAGATCTTTGGGAGCTTGTCATGGTATGTGACTTGAAAATAGATCACAGGGAGAACAAATGCTTGAGCCGTGGGCTTGCACTGAGCAATGCCTTTCTGTGCAGCTGGCTAGTGCTTGTAGCACCTTGTCTGCGGGTCGTCACGCAGGGCTTGGGTTCCCAGGGGCAGCACAACCCCCGGGCAGGGAGTCCCTCTCTTCCCTTTGGAGGAGCAATACGACATCAAACTCAACTTGCTTTTTACCGGACCCTGAAATTCAGACTGGAAGCAGTCTGTGTGTCTTGGTAAAGAGCAAATGCCCCGAAAGCAGCGTTAACGTGTACTTGTGAAGGAATTCACTTCCAGAATCACACTTGTACTGTCTGCTACCTAGAAACCCAGCTTGGTGTTGCAGAGGGATGACTTCCTCATGATTTCACACGTTGTGTTCAAATAAAGTCGATTGTTGTAGCCTGTTGTTAGGGAACCAAGTGGCTACGTACCAGGAAGGAGGGGTGACTGTTATTTTTTCGGAACAGAACATGTTTGGGTTTGTTTGGGGCTTTGTTGTTGTTCCGGTAGGACCTACGTATAATTTCAGTCCCTTCATACTGGGCATTTATTTTCATTAGTGCTCGTTTTCCTCCTGGTTAGATCCCTTATCGCCCGTATCTGGCGTTTGTCTCGGTCACGCTGCTGTGTTTGCAGGGAAGATGACAGCAGCCACATGAGGCTGGCTGCCGCGATGCATGGCCCTGAGCAGCGTGGGTGTCTGCGCTGCCGTCGCTCAAGGTGCAGGGTGGCACGTCGGGCTCCGCTGGGACACCGGGGCGCGGGGCGGTGACACGCCGCGGGTCCTTAGGGCACAGCCCCTGCTCACGGGGTTGTTTGCCCTGCGCTGGGGTTCCGGCTGCGCTGGCTGCGTGCAGCTTTGGTGCAGGTAGGAGCAAACTGTGAAACCTGCCGCAGGTTTTAAGCGATGGCGGCGTCTTGACAAATCTTTCAGTTTAATGAATGCTGCTCCGTGACAGTTCTTAGAGACGCGTGGGTTTTGTGTCTGAAGAGCTGTAGACAGAGCTCACGGAGCTTACGTTCTTAGGACATTTGGTTCGACTTCGGAGACTGTTCAGTATCTGTAGGCCTACCTAAAAAATATGGGAGACGGAGTAATCTGAATTTGCTCAGGCAGCATCGGGTGAAATCCCCTGGCCGGGGCTCACAGGAACAGGACACGTTGCCTCTTCGTGCGTGTCAGGAAGCGCTCGGTGCTTCCAGCCGTGCTTAGCCGTTCACAGACCCAAGTGCAATGAAATGGAGAAAGCAGCCACGAAGGACACTTCCAGCTGGTCACGTTGTAAGGATCGTACTCTCCGTTGGTTTCTGTGAGAACGGTACAATGCAACGCCTCAGCGACTGTGTGAAAGCTAGCGAAGCCACATCGTTCTCAAGCTGATCGGTATTCCTAAACTCCCATGGATGTGTAGAGCCGCTGTCACTTGATGCGGCCGGCTTCGTGCACAGTGTTGGATGTTTATGGCACGAGTCTGCCAACTTTTTCAATAAGCTTTAGATTTCAAGTATCAGCTTTATTTATGTTGCTGTTAAGAGCCGAAAGAAAACATTTGATGTAGCCTCAAAAGGTGCATTTCCAGAAACGAGCGATTTGTGGCTGCTAGTGAGGGCAGTGAGCTGACAGCTTGTGGGGTCTGTAACACAGAAATTCTGCGGAGAGCATTAGCTTGGAAATACATGAATCCCAGTTCTAAAAACAAGAAAGTGTAGGGAATGGAAGCTATTACTATCATTTCTCTCCGTTTCTCTAGATTTCTTGTTCTAACTTCGTATTTGCTGCCAAAGCAGGGGTTCCCCTAGGTAAAGGGTAAACTCCCGTGTTCCTCATCTGCAGCTCCGGTTTGTTCCCGTGTCCTTCTGAAAGCGCCGGGCACTTCACGTGAAGTCGCGTATCGGCGTTGCTTCCTGCAGCACCAATGCAGCGACTTGGCAAGGGCCAGTATTCCTCAGCCTTGGCTCCGTAACAGCAGATCCATCATCTTTCATATTACGCTGCTTCTCCTCTGTTGCACGTGATGAAAGCCACTTGAACTCTCCGGCGGATTGGCAGCAGATGCTCCTCATCTGGAGACGTTTACCTTTGCTTTCCTTCCCCGAAGCGCTGACTTTCTCAGGAATAACCTTTGGAATACCGTGCAGCTGCTTCCTCAGTCCACTCGCGTGGTGTGCGCTCAGGTAGCGTGCTCCAAATGCCAAGGATCCGCGCCTCGCTGTGTGCGCGGCTCACGCACACGGAATAAATATCACCGGGTCAGGCCGGCGGTTGGTTTGGTCTTCTGCTTTCCCGTGCTGAAGGCCACGTTTCTCTTCACCGTTGTCCACGGGGTTGTTAATGGATTGCAGGCAGTGAGAGTTCTTTACTTCTCTTCTTTCCAGGGGACACGAGTTTTGGGTGGATTTGAACGTTATGAAATTATACGAAACTGCTGAGTTTGACCAAATGCGGAGGCTGTCCACGCCATCCTGCCCCAGCTCCAGCTCCAGCTACTACACGGTCTGGAAATACTTCTGCAGGGACCACTTCGTCTGGAGAGAATACTCCGAGGTATTTAATGCTTTCTGGAATCCTGCTTTTGGGTTGTAACCAAACCTGTACGTACAGGGTACACTACAAACTACATATATTTTTTCAGTGTGTTTCCTCTGTGAACAATTTGGAAAGTTCCTTGGAGTTATTGTTGAGCTAATCAAGCAGTTCGGTATTGAACATAGTTGGCAAAAGCAGCGCTACGAGGAGAGCTGTGCCCTGCTGTGCTGCGCCATGTGCTATCCCTGAGGTGCAGGGGCTGGCTGACTTGTCAGCTGTGGGAGCAGACTGGCCCACGTCAGTGCCGAGGAATTTTTCTAATCCTTAGAAATGAGGTTTTAAGGCAGGGGAGACAGCTATCTGCAGCCTTCTTTCTGCGTACCCCTACCAAAAACCTCATCAGTGTCTTCTAATTTTGGCAGTGCTAGATTTACCTCCACCAACGTAAATTACATCACGTGCTCCTTTTTCAAGCATCGTACTTACTTTGCAAGCATGGTAGGAAGCTTAAAGCAGAGTGCTGCGTACAGTCTGCGTACGGTCTGGGGACTGCAAATTAAAACTGAAAAGAGTCCAGAAGAAAGCACCACAAATAGCAAGAAGCTCAGGGTGTTTGACCCGCAAGAAGTTAAAAGATCTGTGTTTCTCTAGTGTAGGAAAACCAACAAAAACGATGAGAATGTATTACTACGGAAAAGATTGTTCTGCAGCAAACTTACGTTCTTCACGTTTAGCAAAGAAAGACAAAAAGCGAATGGAGTAATTTGTGGCAAGGGAGTTCCAGGTCAGACTCTGGGTCTAACACTCAACATGTAAAAACGTGATAGCATCAGAACAAATCACCCGGGAAAGTTGTGAAATCTGTCCTGTGGGAGATACTACAAACAAAACTGAACAGGCTTTGGTGGTCAGTGTGTTTCAGAGCAAGGGAAAGAGAGGGGAGGGGAGTAGAGTGGTAGAGGCACTCTTTGAGGTCCCTGGCAAAAATAGTGATTCTTGTACATGTAATTTACCACGCCTGTGTTTAATTTTCCTCAAACAGCCTGTTGTAAGATTGATAGAAGAAGCCAGCTGCCGGGGTCTGAAAGAGGTGCGGTTTGTTACCTGGCATAATCAGTACATCTTAAACATCAAAGATGGGTTCCAGCAAAACGCCTGCTTCAGAAGAGAAATCAAGAGGAGGCCCCTTCTGCGCTCGTGCGTGGTGCTGATGCCGTTCTTACAGTAGGTATCCCCGCTCTACGTGTCGGTGTGCCCAGCAGCATTGTACTCATTAAGGTGTGAGCAGGGAACAGGTATCACTGGGTGGGAAAATCAGAAGAAATAATAAAAAACGTTGGTCATATTGGCAACTATTTGCTCGTCACTTCTCAAGACAAATATTTTCGGAGGAACTCCTCTCTGTTGGGCTCTGTTACTTGAAGATTGTAACGTACCTTTTGGATCTCAGGCATCAGAAGCACAGATGTACTTTAAGTCTGCCAAACTATTGTCCAGCTTTCAGCATTTCACCCGCTATCACGGCTGCCAGGCCATCACTTCTAGGTCCCATAAAAAGGAGTGTTCAAAAACATTTCATAATTTTCCAGCACAATTAAAGCATTCCTTGTTTTTATTGTCATCTCCATGGGGGTGAACATGCTTGCCATCAAAGGCAGAGGGAGGAAAGTGTTGCATTGTAGTCATTTTTGATTACAACTCATAAAAATGCCATTTTTGTGATCTCACCAGCACAGCTGGAAGCATTATTGTCAGAGTTCAGTAGTTAGAAACACATTGTCCTGTTAGCGCGGGGGTGGAAGTCGTTAGTCTGACTGGCAACCCGGCGTGCTGGGCCAATCAAAGGAGCTTTAGCAGCTGCGTTAGGGCTGGAACGCTCGTTAGTGCTTTGTTGTTACAGCATCTAATTGGGAGGCGAGAGGGGGTTTGGTCAGAGCCTCAGCACAAGTGGTTAGAAACATCTTTGGATGCAGCTGTACAGGAGGAAAACCCAAAATTGTTAGAGAGATGCTTGGAGGATGTGAATGAAAAGACCAAACGTGAGCTCTCTTGTTACGGTGATTACAATTCTGATCTTAAAGTGAGGATTTCAGGTATTTTTCTGATGTTGCGCTAACAGTGACTGTTTTACTACACTTTAAGCCTCTGATTTGGAGAGATGCTCAAATTAGGCAATTTTAGTGGGGGTTTTACACCCATGAGTGTTGGCTATAACTATTCATGCCGTCTACCAAACCTATAAATTAAGCTCTGAAATTTCTGTTGTTCTGCAGGAGACCTGTTCGTAGTTTCTTTACCCAAAGGCCTTGTAGTTCTGATGTAAAAATCCAGCAGTTCTCAGTAGGGAACAAAAGAGTACTTTGAGAATTCATGGGACTGTCCTTAAGAAGTCGGTGTTTGCCTCTCCCTATCGCACAATGCTACCTGAGGGTTTTTTTCCCCAGCTGCTTAAATAAGTTATAAAATTGGAAAAGAATAGAAACAACAATGTGTGATAGTAGTTAACGAATGCCAACTTTTTAGTGCCTTCCCTTGTATAATAAATACTTACACTTCAGCCACACTAGTCAGAGAGCGAACAAAGTACACCAAAGGATGCGGTGCTTTTGTGGTGTTTACTGACTTATTAAGCCATAATTTAGAGCTAATTTGTGCTTGGTCTTCCAGTCTGAGTGTCAGTGCGTGAGGTGCTGCAGTAATACTTCTACCAGGTGACTTTGGGAGGAAAAAAAAGAACACCACGGTGGGATATCGTAGGCTGCTATTTTAGTACTCACTCAAAAAATCCATCTTCTGGGTTTCTTTTAAGCTATTGGTACACAGTGAGAAGAAGTTTGAGTTCAGTCAAATCCATGCAAATGAACTGAGGTCTCTTTTCAGCTTTGAACAGCAGGTGAAAGCCACGTGAAAAGTATTTTAAAGAGTGTTTGTGCTCTGCGTAGTGTGAGTGCTGTTAGAGCTCGCAGTCTCTGTTATCCAAATTAGATGTATCAAGTTAAAAATAGACTCCCCCCCTTTTTTCTAGACTTGAAAAGCTCAGAAGTGATCAGAAAATCACGTGAAATTATTTCTAGGTCACACAAAAACGAACACGAGGTTCTTTCAGGCTCGTGTGTCGGCAGCATCAAGAATTCTGGAAGGCGACCGTCATTGACATCTCTGTAGCAAAGCTGTGAACGCCCATAGAGTTGTTACTTCTCTAGGCAGTTCTGATGGCTTTGCAGAGAAAGCAGGCCAACAAGCATGGAAGACCAGCTGTGCTCTTTGGAGACAGGATTTGCCTTCTGTCTTCCGAGTCAGGCAGTGGTGAGCTGGCACCTCATAACCTTTCCTTCTGAGAGCTGCCTGCTTCTGATGGCCCGTCACCCGCTTGTCGCTGGTGGTTGGTCCTGGAATCGGTAGCACCTTCTCCTATAAGGGAGCACTTGGGTAAAATACTCATCTGGTGAGGGCTGAGATAATTCCTTGTATTCATGCAGCTTACAGGGAGCCTCACCAGCTTCAGCGTGAGCTGAAGATCTGTGTGCTTACAGTTTGAAACCAGAGCCTGAACCTGCAAGCTTTGCATGTTCAAAGTATTTCCATTGACGTAAGTGGGAGAACTCCAGTAAGTAAGGATTATTCAGCTGAGTACAGCTTGCTTGTTCAGATTATAATCAGGTGAACGTAAGCCACAAACACCACACTCTTTACCTAAATTTAGCAGGTTCAAAAGCATGACAAATTCCGCAGCGGTGCAGGTATTTAGTAAGGATGAAATCTTGCCTGTACCACAGTGTCCGCATCGACCTGGTTTTGCCAGGACGCATTCCCTTTCTGCTGTGCCCTCTGCTTTTCTGCCCTGAGCAGCAGAGGCAGCAGTTCCCCTCCTTCCTTTGCTGACCTCTTCTTACCTGGCAGCGCTCCCAAAAGGAGGGGCTGCTCCATCACATGAAAATAAGTAACTGCAAATGCAAATCGACATCTGGCCTGCGCAGATGAAAACAGGGAGAGCCTTCCTCAGCAGGATGCTGGGTCGTACTAAAAACGTATCATCTTCTCTTCCACGTCATGTCGTGAAATATATGCAAGTTCTGCCCGTAAAATGTTCTATAACAGAGATATTCCTTATTTGTACTGAGCAGGGAAGTCTATGTTTCTGTTCCTTGTATTGTGGTCTAAGGAAATTAAGCCAAGTGCTGCCAAATGATTCTTCTCTTCTTATCCTGTGTGTTAAAATGAGCTTAGGGTTATAAAGTAATTGTATTTGGTAGCGTTCTGCCTGCTCTGCAGTTTATCACCACCGCTCCACCCTTCCACCCCAGGATGTGAATGGTAAAGGTGATAACAGGCTTCTAAATCCCCAGCAGCCAGTAAGATTTTCCTAGGTGGGGCAGCACGCCTGAACGTCGTGGGTTTGCTATTGGCTTGGGTGGATGCAGGAGTGAAAAAGAAGAAATAGCTGGTGTGATTGTTCAGAACAAACACGAAGGTTATGTAAATTGTTACGGAACCAAGGAGAGCAGCGGTTGTTTAAGAAATGTTGGTAAACAAATAAATGTAATTAGAAGCGGATTGGCTTGGGAGTATCGAAGGACAAACTTCTTCTTCTTCCCATCCTAGGACTCTAGGTGGCAATTCTCCAGTACCCTCTCCATCAGCTGAACCAGTTTCCTCCCACGTCTTATCTCCAACTGCTGTTACCTCCCCAAACTTCTATCCCGAAACCTGGATTAGTATGGATCCATCTCAGGACTTCATCCAAGTGCCTGTTTCGAAGGAAGATAAAAGCTACAGAACCATTTATAACCTGTTTCACAAGACTGTGCCAGAGACCAAATACAAAATTTTGAAAATTCTGAGAGTGCAAAATCAGTTTCTCTGGGAGAAATATAAAAGGTAAGACAACGCTAATGCCGTTCTTTTACAATAGTAGAAAAATACCTCAGAATGGGTGATTCGGGCTGCAAAATACACATTTGTCATTGATTAGAATACATAAAACCCAGACTTCCTGAAGAAAAGCAGCATCTTCAGTTGAATACCTAAAAAAACGCTGAAAAACATCGTGTCCTGAAATTTCCTTTGTAAGAGCTTTGTAAGCTATTGGTAAGTTCTGGAAAATGTGTTTTCACGGAAACCTCCCAATAAATCTAGGATACCTGGCTGAAAACTGTTTCAGTTCACCTCCGGGCCAAATGAAGAGTAAGTAGTTTTCAAGCTGCTTTGCCTTTGCTGCTGGACAGACGACAGGCCTCCAGCAGGATCAGTTCAGGACCTTCCAAAAACACTAAATTCATGCAAAAGCTTTGTTTGAAAGCAGAAGACCAGTCTTGTTATCCACACAGCAATGCTTTCCAGCCTCCTCTGGCAGCTCCGGTATTTCAGAGGACAATACCGATGCCCTTTCCTTTAAGAGCTGCAGTGAATGCTGCTCTTTGTTTGCAGGTCCGCAGTGAGTACTCAGCTTCACTTTCCATTTTCTGTTCCAGGAAAAAGGAATATATGTCCAAAAAGATGACCGGGCTTGACAGGATAATGAACGAAAGGCATTTGTTCCATGGCACCTCCCAGGACGTGGTGGATGGGATCTGCAAGCACAACTTCGACCCGCGTGTCTGCGGGAAGCACGCCACCATGTTCGGACAGGGCAGCTACTTTGCCAGAAAGGCGAGCTATTCTCATAACTTTTCCAAAAGGTCACCCAAAGGAGTTCATTACATGTTCTTGGCTAAGGTGCTGACAGGAAGATACACGGTGGGCAACCACACCATGAGGAGACCTCCCCCCGTGAACCCGGGCAGCATTACCAGTGACCTCTACGACTCTTGCGTGGACAATTACTTTGAGCCTCAGATTTTTGTCATTTTTAACGATGATCAGAGCTACCCTTATTTTATTATCCAGTATGAAGAGGTTAGCAACACTGTCTCCATTTGAAAACCTGTGCTGCTAAATTATTCATTTTAATGAACTCTTATCAACACTTGTAGCGGTTTTTGTGTAAAAATAAATAAAAAAATTGAACGTTGCAGAGCTGAGTAAAATTACTTGCTTGCAAGGAGTTAAATCTAAACATATAGAAAGGAAGATCTGAAGTGACCAACTGTGCACTTGCTGTTTGATGATGTATGTGCAAATTGTAAATATTTTTCCATTGTTTATAGTTGAAGATCTGTGCCTTTTGTTATAAAACACTGTTTATTTATGTTAGTAAATATTCGTGTTTGAAGTTGTGTTTGGGTGCATACTTTTGGTTGCATTTTGTGCATATCGCAGTTACTAAAATCTGGCCTTAAATCTCAGGGATGGCCACTTCCAGATAGAATTGTGGAACCGTCTAGGTTGGAAAAGACCTTTGGGATCACTGAGTGCAACCACCGACCTGATCAGCTGTGTCCTGTCCCTAAAACGTGTCGCTCAGTGCTGCACTCACACATCTCGTCACGCCTCCAGTGATGGGGACTCCACCACCTTCCCAAGGCTTGGCCACCGCTGTGTGAAGAAATTCTTCCCTGTGTCCAACCTAACCCTCCCATGGTGCAACTTGATCCTGTTTCCTCATGTCCTAGATAATCTGAACCAGATAATTTTCATCCCAAGCACACCAAATGCGGGATGCTCCTAAGCAGTATTTTTATTGCTTTATTTTGAAAGGATTGGGCTGATTAAAATAACATCCTGCTCATAGTTTGTGTTATTACACACAAATAAATACATAATTTTCCAGTCGGTCCAAAGTAATATTAGGAAAGGGTTAGTGTGGGTTTAGAGCCGCTCGGTGCCTTCTGCAGCTCACCAGCAAACCTTCAGCCGAGTCTGGCACTGTAGCATTTCCAATGCTACAAAAAGGGATTTATTTCTGTGAGAAATCCCAAAGCTGAGGGTGCTGCACAAACTGGCCCGGCCCTCACCTGCTGCGGTCCAACCAGGCAGCGCCCGCGGTGGTCACCAGCCAGCAGCAGCCACCTCCTGCTGAAGGACAGGAGTCCCAGCTGGCACCGTGTGACGCCGTCCCTGGGAGGGCTGCGTGTATACGGGCTGTGGACTCGTGTACGGCGTTTTGGTGTGCTTACAGCTGAACTGAAACCCCTGCACGGCCATCGCAGGGGGTCTGCTGAAGTGCTCCTTACTGGGCTTCCTGCCCTCCCGCTTCCCCTTGCTGTTGTTACAGACCCGAGCTTTTCCATGTGTTGGCACTGAGGTTTCTGGGGCAGGATTTGTCCCTTCTGTGGCCGCCAGCTCCCTGTATGGTGCTGGGCTGTGGTGCCAAGCTGGCTCCGGGTTTCCTGCAGCACAAATAAGTAATCGTGTCGTCTTGTCCTGCTTTCGGTGGCCTCACCTGAGGGAGCACGGAGCTGCGGTGCGTGGAGCAGGCCCCAAGAGGCAATCCTTGGGCTCACACGTGATGAAATCACCTCCCCGTCATTAGGAGGCCGTGAGGATGCTCTGCCATCGGTGGGTGTCCCACCAGGTACCGCCTGTCCCCGTGTCCCTTCTGCTGGAGGGAATTTGGTACCACTGGCACTGCAGCCCGCCTGACACGGGGCTTCAGCAGCACATACAGCACGGGGGTTGTCCCGCAAACCCCAGCAATGTGGGCAACGCATCTTCTGAGCTGTTTTTACATGGAAATTTGAGGTTCTCGCACAGAAATGAGAACTGGGAGCTCAGTTCCAGAGCTGGAGAGCATCTCCTGCCACCGGGGCTTCTTGTTGCCCAGAGGGGATGCCCCATGCCTGGAGGTGTTCAAGACCAGGTTGGATGGGGCCCTGGGCAGCCTGGTTTGGGTGGGTTCCATCCCAGCCCATGGCAGGGGTTGGAACTGGATGGGCTCTGAGGTCCCTTCCAACCAAGCCATTCTATGATTCCATCGATCTGTGATTCTGTGACCTCTGTCACCAGCAATCAGCAGTGTCACCTCCATGCAAAGATCACAGCAAGTGGAAAAACCCTCCCAAATAATTCTTCTCTTATGGCTATGAGGTCTGCTTTTATGAGAACATTTTCCTGTCCGCTGGACAACAATGTCAGATTGACCTAAGGGTTGTTCTTTCCTAAATTTCCGTCGGGCTCCCTTTTCCCCAGCCAGACGGGTACAAGTTGTTTCAAATGTACTTAGCCCATTATAAATCATCTTCCGCTTTTGTTCCTTCCACGAGGAGCGCGTCCTCGTGCATCGATACGCTTGGTTTTGTTTTGTCTTGCTGCAGGACCTGATGCAATCTTCATACCTCCGAAGCTGACCCGCACACAAGTGTTGACCAAACTTCACCCGGAATGGATCCGCGGCCTCTCCCAGCAGCAGCTGGAAGCAGACGTCGTGCGATGAAGGCTCCAGCAGGACGGGGGCCGGGTGAAGGAGCTCGCTCCTGACCTGGGCTGTCCGCGTGAGGAGGACCTCTTGGCCTGCTGCGCTGCCAGACCCAGTCACGGAGCAGCTCTGAGGCAAACTTCTCCTTTCTCGCCCCAGCAGCACCCGTCCAGTCCGCTGCCAGGAATTTCCCTGCCGTTTTCACTTCTGGAGACCGGAGGGGAAGAGGCCGCCCCAGCTGCGGGTGCGCGAGCACACCCCTGCCGTGGCCCTGTGGGGTGCGGGCTGGTGGGTGAAGGCAAGCGGCCTTCGGCCCCAGCCTCCGTCCTCTGCGGGCCCCAGGAGGACAAATGGCCTCTCCGGTGAGGCTGCGAGCCACCTCGGGTGCCCTTGCTCACAAGCCTCACCACGCTGTGGAGCTTTAGGAAGAGGCGTGTAGGGCCAGGAGGGACCGGGGGCACCAGAGGAGCCCCCCAGCAGCACCATGGGAGGCTCCTGCTGCCGCAGGGGCCTTCCCCTTGGGGTGGGGAGGACGCCGTGGTGCTGGCACCACTGCCCACCCTGCCTGCACGAGCACTGGTGTTTCTTGGAGCGTGGTGTAACAGTGCATCGCGATCCTGGCTCAGTTTGGGTCGGAAGGGGCCTCACAGCTTCCCCAGCCCCCTCTGCATGGGCAGGGCCCCCTGCCCCCAGCCCAGGCTGCCCAAATCCTCCCAGCCCAGCCTTGGGCACTGCCAGGTTTGGGGCAGCCCCAACTCCTCGGGGCAGCCAGGGCCTCGCTGCCCTCAGGATGCCCCACAGAAAAGCAGAGCGCAGGGCAAGGGGTGCTTCTGATCCCACAGCAACCCGTGGGCTGCCTGGGGGCAACCTGCCGCAGCTGGGCGCGGGGAGCACCGGGGGCACTGGCAGCACTGGGTGCACGGGAAAGGGAGAGTGAAAAGGAAACCAGGAAGTGATTTAAGAAAAGTGAGAATTGGTTTCTTCTGAGGGGGAGGAAGGGAGAGTGAAAGGAGCAGGAACAGAAATTGGGGAAGGGAGGGTAAGGAGCGCTCAAGGAAACATCCACCAGGAAACCAACGGGGAAGGAACACGAGCAGAAAGCGGGAGGGGGAGAGAGGAAACTTCAGGAAACGGAAAGGAAGGTGCCAACGGCTGGAAATCAACTGTCAGGAAACAAAAAGTAGGTGAAAAGCAAGGAAATGCAACCCCCGGGTGCTGCTGCAGGTATTCTGTCAGGAGCAGAGGGGCTCTGCGAAACCGGGTGCTGCTTCACACCGCCTCGGGCCCCTGCCGCCTGCCAGGGCTGTTTCTCAGCACGGTTCTGTTTGTTTGTTTGTTTTGAGGGGGTGCATCTTTAAAAAAAATGCCTTTCAGCCTGGATGTAAAAGCTTACCAGATAAATTAACCAGGGCTGCTCTACCCTGGGTGAACCCACGCTCTCGTTACCAAAACCTCTGAGGAGGAGCGGGGCAGGAGGGCTGCCCAGCAGGCTGTGTGCTCCTCCTCGCGTGCGCCTGCAGCTTGCAATTAGGTTAATGGGTGTTGTAAGCCAGGCAGAACTGGGCCAGCGCAGTCCCTGCCCAGCTGGTGTGTCGGGTGGGATGAGCGGAGACGTGGCGGGGCTGGGGAGCAGCCCTCCTGCCTGGGGAAGGACGAGCTGCAGGGCACCAAGGGCCCCATGCACTTTGCTGCCTTGGAAGCAGCACGGAATGGAAGGAGGGAGCTGCGGATACACGCAGATATCTCCATTCCTGCTCCTTCTGGAAGGCCAGGCTTTCTGCAGGAGGAAATGGAAATCCTGAAGCCACTGCCCGGAGTGGCTCCCGCTAATACTTTTCCATAGAGTAAAACTGGAAATGACTTTTTAGAAAAGTATACCGTGATTTGTCAGGGTATTTTTGTTCTGCAGAGTACCTCATCGCAACCGGCAGCATCCTCACCGAGAACAAAAACAAGCACATTGCTAAGGGTGAGCTGGCGTCTCTGCCTCCTTGCACCGCAAGCCAAAGCTGGCTCGGTCTGTTACTCGCCTTGCACAAGCCGGGAGGATTTCATCGGTGTAACCGCAGATGTCCCGTGGTTAGCAGGACATCTGAGGTAACGCCAGCAAGGGAAGCTGTCGGGTGTGAGGTCGGCCGGGGTGGGACGGGCACCGCCGGGCTCAGGGCACCTTCAGGAGCAGCAGAGGTTCGGGTGCTGCTCTGTCAGCCTGGTGGCAGCCGGCGCTGGGCTGGCGCCTGGAGCTCACCCAGAACAGCCTCAGCCGCCCTGTAAAGCATGGCTGATGTCTTCCTCGCCTGGGGGATGGCTTCGGGCTCACACCACGTCTCCACCTAGGCTGCTCAGCAGCCGGCTCTATGGATCACAGTCCCTCCCTGCTCAGGAGAAGTGCGAGCCTGTCTCGGGCTGAGGAAGCCCCCTGCCCGTCCTGGGGCGGGATGGGCTCTCAGTTCACCTTGCAGCACGCTTCTGAAGTCTCTCAGGGCTGGGAAGCTCAGAAGCCTCCTGGATATCTCCTGCGGTTACCACAGCCCCTGACAAGCAGCCCGATGACGACGACGTGCCATAAACCTGCTACTGCTCAGCCCGGCCCCGTGCTGACGGGCCGGGCCCTTCCCTCGCAGCGAGGCCTGGCCTGGCTCCCTCGCCCCGTGCTCCCCTGGCCCCACGGCGTTTCCCTGCCTCTCATCACCCAGCCTCTGTCTGTGCATTTCAAACACCTAGCAAATTGAAGCCTAGTAACCATCCCCATTAATTAAATATCAACAGCTTATTAAGAACAGCTCTACTGGAGTGACATGACTGGTCATAGACAGGGGCTGTTGGCCTGGTTTCAAGCTGCCGGGCAGCTGCTTACGTGAGCGCCTCCGGCTGCCCCTCCTTGCCCAGCAGCTGTGGGGGGATGCTCGTGGCCGCCCTGCTCTTCCCCTCCGCCACGAAGCCAGCTCCAAGCCTCTCCTGCTGGTCGGCCCAGCAATAAATGGCATGGACGGGTCTGTTTGTCAGTAACCCCGGGCAGCACGATAAGAGCCGCAGCCAGCACGGACGCTCCGCCTGCGTCGTAACCGCGCTGGTGCGGGTGGCCGCAGCGCGCCCTTCAGCTCTCCGATCGGAATTCATCCATGGTGAGGTCTGCTGCCAGTCCCCTCAAATTACAGCTTACACACCTGCAATTTTGGGTAAATGCTCCAGTGCATTTCTTCATGCATGGGTGTGAGAGCAGCAAAACCTGCCCGCGCAGCACGTCCGGATGGCTCGTTCTTGCCTTGCTCCTCCAACACGCCCCATGGCCTCAGCACGTGGTGCCTGGCGAGGGATTCCTTTTTTTTCTTTTCTTTTTTTTTTTTTTTATTTTCTTTTTCTTTTTTCTTTTTCTCTTTTCTTTTTTCTTTCAAAAGATGCAGTTTTTCCATGAGTTTCTCTCTGATTTGGGATGCAGGGTAAGAATTTAAACAGTTGTGATAATGTTGTGGATCAGTTTGTAAGGCATTTTATACTCTTCATGGAAAAAGTCAAGCCGGGTATTTAAATGCAATGATATTTCACTAATACACGATTTCTTTTGTTTTGCATGCCAAGACAAATCACGCACAGATGTACAAAAACTGGGACCTCCATGAGAAAAATCTGACACGGCTAAGGTTTATGTAGGAGCTCACAGTGCTGCCTACCGGGACAGGATTTTATTGACAATACCATTACAGCACCCCCGTTGTGCCAGGCTGTGCTAAGGCCTTGGTAAGGAAAATTTGCAGTAAGTACCACTATCGAGTCCAATTCCTGCTTATTTCCCATGAACTCCGTATTTGCTTCATCAGGTTAAATGGCTTTAGTTTTCGCCCTGATAACGGTGAGGCCAATGCACCGCCTGATGTCTTTTCCAGATAATCTTCAGCTGCGATCTGCTGAAGTCAGAAAGCTGCAGCTGACGGGGGTGCTAGGGGTGCTTTCTCTCTCACTGCTGCAGTTTCCATACCCAGAGCATTAAGTGTGTGAAGCAGATTTCAGCAGCGTTCAATAAAACCGCAGAAGGGTTTATAGGAGTCTACATTTTTTACCACGTTGTGGAGGCCGTTAGCCTTTACACCGCACAAACACAAGTAATTATTGCGAGCAGCACGCCCGTTGAGCGACAAGCCTTGCTTGGCGTGAAGGCACGCTGCGGCCCAGCTCGCGGGCTGATACCGATGCTCACGGCCAGCAGTTTCTGTGGCAGTGACCAGCGGCACCTTTGCTATGCCTCCAGCACCTCCGCTTCCAGCAGCGGCCCTGAGATCTCACAAAAGCCACCACAGGCATGGTCCCGTCCATTAACTCCTGGCGGCTGGGCTGACACAGGCAGGAAGCTGGAAAATTCCTAGGAGTGCAGATGTGTACGTGTGGGCCTGGCACAATCATTTTTTTTGGGGGGGAAGGAAAGCATTGGGCTTTGCCCCTGCTGGTAAGCGACCTTCCTCCCTCTGTCCTCTCAGCAGCCCCCCGGAGGAGCGCCTGGCTCAGCCATGCTTGCTTGAGGAGCAGGAGAGCTGCAGCCCACGTGCACCAACGTCTGCTGCTGGACAATGACTTTCGGCCCAAACAGAAACAAAACCGCTCGGTCCGTGTTCCTGCTTTCCTTCTCAGGGAACTGATTCAGGCAGGACTTGGCCCTTGGCGAGGGGCCGGCGCAGCTCAGCCCAGGCCGCAGAGCCACTGGGCCCTGCAGCCACACACAGGGCATTGCTGTGGCGCCGGGGATGAGGGGCTACGATAACAGCACGGCAGCGGTCGGTCTTGCGGAATAAGATGCCAAATAGGACGGAGATTGCCTTAGGAAGGAGCAGCGATGGAAACGAGTGGTGTGGTGGAACAGCCAGCGGACGGGGATCCCGCGGCGGAAGGCAGCGTGCGAGCCGCGAGATGATCTTTGCCCTAAGAGGCTTAGAGCCCAGCCGGGGGCGACCGGCGGGTGGAACAGACTCGGTGGGAGTGTGAGCCGGGGGGATTAGCCTGGTGACAGAGGCAGATTGCACAGATTAGCCACCGGTGGCACGGGGCTGCCATGACCCCAAGGAGCCCCCGATGGCTCCTGCCGTCCCTCTCCTCTCCCCGCAGCCGGCCCAGCCCCACACATACCAGTAGGTACAGGCAGCACGACTCCCAGCGCCAGTGTCTTCCATCACCAGCTGGGGCTTTTTGCTGATTTCACCAGCCCTCATGTAGGTCCAAGCCAGAAATGTGTTTAAATCCTATTGCTTTCCATGCAGCTCAAATACACGCTTAAAGTTGAGCAGATGCTAAGCGCTCTCCTGATACAGGGTGCCAGTAGTGGCCTGGGGTTTCGCTTCTCTTTTTGCATTAATCTGTGTGCTGTTATGGCATAAGTAATGCACCTGAACTACTTTGGTGATCTTTGTGTCTGAAAGTATCTCGTGGCTTTCAGAAGGCAGGTAAAGCAAAAATAGATTTAGCTATTGTATTAAATAAAGCTCCCAGCAAACCCCAGCTGCCAAACAGGGGAGCATTACCTCTCTAGAAAGAAAGAAAGAAAAAAAATGGTCTTCTAGGGTGCGTTTTCCTTTTGCTGTGCCTCTGCAAGGCCAATTAACATTAATGGGAGTTGTATATACCAGCCCAGAGCAGAACAGACCCTTACAGGAGGACCTCGTTAGCTCTTTCTGACTGTGGTTTTCATTCCGAGTTGCTAAATTTTATAGATTAGCAAGAATGTTAACAAATATGGAAAAGCAATCCAGGCTGTTGCCATACCAAAGTGCTTACTTAATGAATTTTAACGAGTCATGTTTGAGAATGAATTGGTAGGACCATTTATAACTAGACCTCTGGAAAAACTATATCTGATCAGCCAGCTGTACAAATATCCCACTGCGTGGTCCTGACCTCTTCCACTCACACAGTATAATTCCCTGAGAAAGAGTTTCCAAGGGAAAAGCACTAGTAATTCACATAAACTTTGCTTTCTCAATCTTTGCAAAGGGAGTGATGCATAGGAGAGCACCCAGAGGATCTCCTTGGGACAGCCGTGATGCAAGGACTGCTCATCTCCAGGGATAATGCTGCAAGCCCCCCGCCATCCTCCAGCCTACAGCCAACTGAGCTGGTATTTTCAAGGACACAGTGTATTTAAGACAGCTATGAGAAACCTGCAGCCTCTGACATCATTCCTCTGGCCTATGGATGTTTGATTTTTCCCACGTTATGGTGGGATAACGCTAGATGTGTTTCATGTGTGGTCTCCCAGTGGTATGGGAAGAGCCCTCAGCAAGGAAAGATTCTTCCTTGTTTCTTCTTCTCCCCACGGGCTTGAGGGGATGCAATTGCAAGAGGAAGGCAGGTTCAGCAACAAAGCTGTTTCTCATCCCCCTCTTACCATACGCACCATGTAGGCAGACATTTAAAGCCATGTAATTATGTAAAGCAGGCTGTCCCATGTGCCAGCAGCGCCCACAAACTCCTCAGCTTGACTCTGCAATCGCGTCCCTGCAAGGCCAGCGATGGGAAATCACCCTCATTTTTAAGGAGAAAAAGTTGAAAATCATAAAGAAACGCAGGTTTTAAATGGGAAGATGTCCCTGAGCAGCAGCAGGCGTTTCATCCAGCTGGATTCCTGCAGCACGCCCTGCCTCCTCTCCAGCACAGCGCCCTGTCCTCTGCTGCGTGGCAACTCCTCGCCCCTCGCAGCCCGACCGTCAGAGGGGGTGGCTGCTGGTGCACGAGGGGCAGTGAGCAGCCCCCCCAAGCTCAGCTCATTATCAAATGAGAGCAAGCTGCATTCATGGGGGGTTTTCAAAGGCCTGGAAAGTCTCAGGACTGTCCGGATGCTCTCTTTCCTTCCCTGCAGTCAGCTTCAAAAGCATTTCTGTTCTTGTCTGCTTCTCCATGGAATATTTTCCATTCTTAAATTGATTATTTGCCCTTTCAAATGTTTCTGTATGAGGATTTATGCTGCTCCAATGAGGCACATGAATAGGAAGCTGAACTCTAAAAGCCATGCTGCCTTGATTACAGACCTCTGAATTGCCATTTTTTTTTCTCCTGACTGCTCATCCTGAGCGTCCACTTATCTCTGTCTGCATCTCTGGTCTGTACCAGACAGGTCTCGCTGCTCTGGGCTCACGGCGGGGCAGACATCATTCATTGTTTTGCCCCCAGACGATGCGCAGAGCCAGCACTGTGATGAGAGCACCGCTCACATTTCACCACTTTGCTTTTGAAATTCTGTTAGGTTAAATCGTGCCATGCCCTGGTCGGGGTTCACTTGCATTTTCTTCTCTAGTATGTAGAAAAAGCTGTAGCTAGCGTGCCAGCTGGGGCAGGCAGGCTCAGGGCTGAGTCCAGGGATGCCCAGAGTGGTGGCAGAGAGCGAAGCCTCCGAACATGTCTGGGAAAGAAGAGGAAGGGGACAGCCAGGCCCAGAGGGACTGGGTGGGAGGACAGGGAGAGCCATGAGAACACCCAGGGGAGAAGGGACCGGCGGTGTCTTCTTTAATCTCAAACTGTCGCTGGTCCATCAGTCCTCTCCCTGCCTGTCTGCGCTTCCCAGGTCGGTGGCACCCAGCCTCCTTTACATCGCCTTCTTCCAGGGACAGGACTCCAGCACAAACCGTCCCACGGAGGGAGCGGGCTCCCACAGCCGACCCACACAGGCTGCCCGGCCCTTCTGCTGTTCTAATCGTGGCTTTCAGGCTCTGCCATCTTACACCTAGTTCTTGGGCTGAATTTAACTTTCTTATTTCCAAAAAATGAAGCAAACAAAAAGGTAAGTTTTTCTTTTTTGTTTTTATTGTCATTTCCAGCCCAGCTTTTTTAATGTTATTTTTAGACTCTTGTATTTTAACGCTGTGGCATGAATTGCTGGGATTTCCCTCTGCTACCATAAAAAAGACGATCTGCACTTTGGAGTTAGCAGTCAGACAGGAAACCCAACGCTGTTGCCAAAAATGGGCCTTCTTTCATAGATCTGTATTTGTTTTAATTTCCCTTCGCAGCAGCGACACGCCAGATTAGCTGCGTTGGTTTCTTGTCATATTATGTAATGCCATATAACACGCCAGGCTTAACTGGAAACGAGCGAGCAATTTTGTCTCTGTTTGATTCACCGATGATGCACGCAGCTGGGAAACGCTGGTCTGCAAGAGCGCAGGGAGGGGGCTGTTTTCTCACCCCCGTAAAGAAGAACTGGCAGAAGGCAGAGTTCTGCAGGCAGCTTTAAATGATTGAAAACATAAATGGTGGTTCCTGTATGACTAACTGCCTTTAAGGCCTTGGTAGAATTACCTTGTACTGATCGCACATTTATTACAAGGCAAGGAAGTTGCAGTCAGGTAGGCTGAAAGCTGCTGAAGCATCCGGAGGTCTGGATCCCCTTCCAGCTCTGCCGGGCCGTGAGCGACCTGCCTGTTCTGCTGTGACATGGAAATCGTTCTGCTGATCCACTGCTTGTGCAGTCTGAGAAGGAAAAGGGCTCTGTATAAATAACTTGTAATTAGGCCTCTCCGGATCAAAGCTAAGTCCACAACACTCATGTCCTGTTGCTACTGTGGCCGGCCTCTTCCTCTCAGCCAGGAAGGCATTACGTGGGCAGGCTTACGTGAAGCAATTTTTTAACATCTATTTTTAAGAGTTCTGAAAGGCGATACCTAAATGTTAGTCATGGCCATCCTTAAAATAAACCACGAGGCAGCTCCAGGCACCTCGCCGTGCAGGGGGAGGCGGGGAGCAGGGCCGTGGTGCCCGCGGTGTGGCCGGGCTCGTGGCCTGCGGGCTGGGCTGCAGCCGGGGCAAGGCTCCGGGAGCGCGGTGCCAGCCCGCACGGCTCCTCACACCCCCTCCAAAACCACAGCTCGCACAGACGTGGCCCAACAGCGCTGCCGCAGCCAGTTCCAGGAGCAGGGGGCATAAGGGCTGTGTTTTATCTCACGGGGTGAAGCCACCTCCCGGGGTTCAGCAGCTGTTCGGGGCAGCCTGCTGCCCGTCGGTCCTCAGAAGCGCTCTCCAAGGCGCCCCGCGAGTGCTGCTGTCCCGGGGGGGACCTGGCAAAGCCCCACCAGCAGGTCAGCCCGGGCGATTCCTGTACTGCTGGAAGCGAACAGAGTGTGAGGCAGCAGCCAGTGAGCAGATGATGCGAGACCTACATTCATTTCTCATGAGCAGATCCCTGGAGGCTAATGAAATCCCAGCGAATATGCTGGCACAAATGCCTGTGCGCTGTTCTCACTGCAGCGTGGCAATGTAGAGGAATGTGCGTGTGAAGAACCAGGTCACAGGCAGCACCGACAGGGAGTTGAGAGGCACAAATGCAGCCGGAGCAGCAGGTACTGGCCTCGATTTATTCCTCCATGGCCTGGCCTGCAGTGACCGGCTCCTCAGCCATACAGGCTTCGTGCTGGAGACCAGGAGGCCAGCCCTGCAGGCTCACGGCCACAGCAGCTGAGCTGAACATCCCACCAGCTCCCTGATATGAAGGCAATTTGTAGTGAATAAACTCATGCCCACCCAGGCAGGCTGCCTGGATGGCTGGTTTGCCGGAGAACCAGTTTGTGGAACGTGGGCAGGGTTCCCCAGGCAGGCCCGGGTCTGCGGCCCCTCCTTAGCTCTGCCCCCCGTGCTGGGCGCACCCAGGCCATGCTGTGCTCGGGCTGTGCCTTTGAGCTCTGCCCAGCGCCGGTGTAAGGAGCGTTACACATTCAAGGGCTACTGTGTGCTTGGTCTTATTTATTAGCAGGGCTATTTCCACGTGCACACTTGTGTAAGGGGACGAGTCCTGTTGATGCCCGGCTGTCCCAGCCGGTGAGAGGTCCACATCCCATCCCTGCACTTCCCTTCGGGGTCACCCCCTCCAGGATTTCCTCTGCTGTCAGCCCAGCGCTCTGACCAGACGCTGCTGCCCTCGGTGCCGGGCTCAGCCACGTCCAGGCACAGGCCCTGCTCCCTGCCCCACGCTGTGGGGGCCGCGGCCACCACCAAGGCCGGAGCAAGCAGCCCTGTGCCACCACAGGCCACCGGCCTGACACGGTGTCACCTCCCTGACTTATTAATGCCGGCAGCACTCCTGTGAGAGGCTGCAGTGTTTGGTAGCTGGTGAATTGCACAAGATAGGAGCTGAGTCAGTGGCCCGGGATGTCTGAGGAACAGGAATTGAATGCGGACCTCCCACGGACAAGGGCTGTGCTTCTGACTACCTGAAATCCCCTTCTTCTAATGGTCGTCTCAGGAAAAGAGCTACTTTTCGATGCGGAAAGCTCCCCCGGGGCTGGCTGGTTTGTTTTTTTGCCTTCAGCCTTGATTCCCTCCCACGCTGCCCACCGGCAGGACAACGTGTCTCACGCCAGTCGGTCGCTCCCAGCCGAGGGTCTGCAAAAACCTGCAGGAGCCAGGGCCTGGCTCCGAAGCAGAGCCCTCCGCCCTCTGGCACGGCCGATAACGCGCCTGGTCTCTGAGCAAACAGGAGCTTTGTGAAATAGGCACGGCGGGACGGCCCAGGCAAACAACCTCCCCAGGGCCGCTGGCACGGCCGCGCTGGGGCTGCATTCTTTCGGGGCAGGGACCGGCCCTTATCGCAGGCTTTCAGAGCACCAAGCGCTGTGGACCTTAATCCTGACGGGGCCTCTAGGCGTGACAGCTATATCAATATTTAACGTGCGGAAGGTGACTTGTATCCCCAGAGGGAGTGCTGGTCCCCGGGCTGTGTGACGGTGCTGGTCCCCTGCTGTAAGATACGATGCTGCCTATCTGCTGCCAGCGTATTGTGGAGTGTACTCATCGGCGCACTGCACCAACAGCAGCAGGGGGGTGCTCGGTTTTCTGTAATTTTCTGTTCTTTAGGAAAGAAAAAGGAAAGGAGCTTGTAGGCTGGAGGATGCAAGGTTTGCTCTTCTCTGCAGCTTTCCTGCGGCTCAGGACGTGACTAATCCCCTGTGACAGCCACATGCTTGGAGCCTGCCTTTCTTACTGGTGCAGGTGGGAATGCCGCCGCTTTTCCCATCACAAATGTTGTCCCTTGTTGTCCCACAATGTCACCCCATGATGTATTTGGGCAACTCTCCGGTCTGCCCTAACTTGTACCCCAGTGGCTGCAGCCTCCATGGGCTGTCAAGAAATAGGAGGCAATGGCTACGTCTCCTCTCAGCCTCCTGCTCCACAGGATGCTGTGGCGAGCCCAGGCTCAGCACCGCCAGCCCCTGCCTGCCGCAGACCCTCTGTTTCAGAGAGTACCACAGAAAAAGCCCTGGCAAGTTGTAGCACCCCGGTGTGTCGATGTAGCTCAGAAATTGCTGCTGCAGTTCACTGGTGCAAAGCTACTGGTGAAATATTATGTAAACAGGAAGAAAATATGCCTGTTCCCTTAGTGACTCCATAGTGACAGGCAAATGCTGTCCAATTTCACAACCGTCTCTTTCCTCTTATGGGTCAAGTTTTATTTGTCGGCTCTCCTGCCCGGGCGCACTGCTGTCAGGTGAGTGAGACAAGCTGGTTTCAGCCCTCCGCAGCACTTTGTACTCGCAGAGCGCTGCACAGCACGACACGGCCAGCCCTCCACGCTGTGCTGCCCCTGGACTTCTGACCTCCCACCTCGCCCTGGAGACGAGCTGCTAGGCAGCTAAAGCATACACCGTGAGCCCCAAGCTCCGGTAGGCAGCTGGACGTTAACTCATCCCCAGCCTTATCGGGGAGCGAAGCGGTGCAGAAATCAGACCTGAAGCCGTTCCACGTGCTGATCTTCCCTTGGAGCCTGGCAGAGGGAACACGGTGCTGGTGGAAGCTCCATCCCAAGCCTGGCTGGCACCAGACACGCTCTCAGCAGAGCTACAAACACTCCTTTGTGCATACTCCTGATAAGATACTTCAGTCTCCACTCACGCTCCCAAACATCTCAACAGTTCTGGGCTTTTTACTGACCGCCATACCAAATCCCTCAAGAGCTTTTTTCAAAGCAAGTAACAAAGAAACCTAGAACTTACAAGGCAAACGTTTTGCCTAAAAATCTCCTTCCTTAAACCACTTGGGCTAACTGCGAATACCACACAGAGGATGTAAACCACGACTTCCTGACAGGTAACTCACAGAAATGAGAGCGAACCCGATGGGACGAATTGTGGTGCGAGCAGCTCCCCGTGCTCTTAAGCGACCTGAAGCAACCACCCTGCAACTTAGCTCTGCTGCCTTCTGCCCCAGGTCCCTCACAGACCAGCTCGCACGGTGACGGTGATGCCTGCCACAATTCATTTAGCTAGGCGAGCTCTCACGAGCTGTCAGCTGAGCCAGCGTCAGAGCCGCAATGCGACGCAGGCCACCTGAGATGGCCACAGGCCGTGATGCTGAGCTCACTTCTCTTCGTGCACCACTGGCAGCGCAGCCGGGCACGTCAGTGCACGGAGGTAAGGGAGCACGGTCAAGTCAAGCTCACCCGGCCATCACCTACCCCTCTACCTATCTTCAGATCACGGAAAACAAACAAAAAAACCAACAGGTTTTTGCACTTCAGTGATGTTACCTATATCTCAGGCGAAAAGAAATTACATCGCTGATCTTGGGTCGGGTCTTGACCTTACCCCACCTGAAGTCAAGGAATGTAAGAGGAAACAGGTCAGGCTCTAAAGCAGAGCGAGAAAACTCTTACTGTTTCACGTTTTCTCCCAAGAGCCACACACCGAGGTATAATGATAGGGCTGTCTGTTAACGAGGCTGTAGCCACAGCGTGCAATCAGCACACGCAGGGTGTTACCTCCTTGCGGTGCATACGCTGGAATGGTCAGGCCATGCCATGGAAATGCAACATTTGCATTTTCCTATCAGGATGTGCCAGGACATTGCACTGCAACCGCAAATCAAGAGGCAATGCTGTGAACTGGAGGAAGGAGCAGCCTAATCCACTGCAGAGTATGTGCTGTTATTTAGCATTTTAAAAGGGCACCCGTAGCACCAGGAGATGGGGTGCAGCCTGAGGAAAGCTCCCAGACAGTGTCAGCGGTAGATATCAGGGTGCAATTTCAGGGCTTGCAAACCCTGACCGTCCTTCGGATGAGCAACCCCGTTCACTTAATTGTGGGCTGGGAGACTGCAGCATCATTCTTGCCAGCTGGATCTCAGAATGATGTACGTAGGCCTACTGATCTTGCTCCCCAGTCCAAGTCAGTCTCACCATCCTCCTTGATATTCCCATTCCTGTAAACATCCAGGCTCCCTCCATTTGTTTTTTGTTCCCTCTGTCTCTCCCCGTTTCCCAGTGACTCCGCAGTTCCTTCATCACAGGATGACACACGTTTCTTCCAGTAGCTCACTAAGGCTGTGAGTAACATCTGTCTTGTTTCATCCATTCTCACACCCTTTCTTTCAGCAGGGAGGGCTGTGTGTGCAGTGGAGCCTGTCTTTCTTTCCCTTTTTTTTCCTTTTTTTTTTGTAAACCAACAGTATAAACGCTCCCCTCCCTGCAGATTGTGTGTTTAAATTAGGAGGGAGCGGATCACTCTGCTTGCGGGCAGGGGGAGGGGAAAGATTTATGGGGTTTCCGAGTTCCCGTGGGAGTTTCCTAGCAGGCCCCTGGGAAACTGCTGAGCCCCGCAGAGGCGAACCTCACCCGCATGGTTCAGGTTCTGCTTTGCCTTAGGAGCCGTCAGAAGTGCAAGCACCGTTGTCACCCTGGAGCTTTGGGTCATCTTTCAGATATGCTGAGCCCGGGCCCTTGGCTGCCTTACGGCACCGAACCTTGAACCCCTCCGCACCGATCTCCCGGGCGTTTGGGCTTCCCCTTGGTCGCTTCCCCCCGAGCACGTCCCCCTGGCTGTCCCTGCCCTCCTGCCTTTCGTGCCTGTTCTGAATCTGCTGACTGCTGCAACAGCCTCTGCTCCCTATTTCTTTCTCACTTCAGCCTTCTATCTGGGATGCTTTTCCTGGCACCCTTCCCAAGCTCTCTTGCTGCCAACTCGGAGTCAGTCTGAGCTTCTTGTATTCCCTTTCAAATCCTTTTCTATCGTGGCAAATAAACCCATCGTCCTCCACGCATACACTGTTGGTATTATCCTTGACAGCTCTTCACTCCTGGCACTCAGCTGCTGCTTAATCATACAGATTCCTCCTCTGATTCACCTCATGTGCTCCTGCAGCCAAGAGCTCGTGTCTGATTTGGCAATGTCACGGCAGGAGCGCTGGGATCTCCTCCCTTATGACTCTTGCCCCGCATGTCCCCCTGTTGTTAGCACGCTCCCATTTCACTCCTCCTGGGGCTGGCGTCACGCCACCTTCTGCGTCCCGTACCGTCACCTCGCCCCTGCCTTTCTGCCCTGCTGCCAGTTCCCTGCTTCCTTATGCTCCCCCTGGTTTTATCGTTCCCATGCTGCTTTGGGGAGTTTCCGTCCTGCTTTGCACAGGATGACCCGCCTGACCCTGGCTCCCAGGTAGCCTTCACCTTCAAATCCCTCCTCCAAACATCCTTGCTCCGAGACTGCTCTCCCAGGACGATCTCGTCCTTGTGACACTGGTAAAGGGGAGGGGGAGCAAACCAACCAAACCTCGCAAACAATATCTCTTGAAAACAGGAACTAACACCATGTGCACGCAGCACCAGAAATAACCTCGCTGCCGCGTGCGGTGCAAACCCTGTCCTTCCCCTGACCCCTCCCTGCACGTCTCCTGCCATCTCTCCTCGCCCTCAGCCGCCTCTCGGGCTCTCGGCGCAGCTCCCGGTGCCCGTACCTGCGGCCCCGCGGCGCCGAGCGGCCGGCGGCCGAGCTCGGCCCTGCCACGACACCCAGCAGCTTCCCCGGGGGCTCTCAGGCAGCGCTGCAAAACCGCTTCGCTGCGCCGGTCTTTGTACCGAGCACATGAAAAGGCAGCCTGAAACTAGTATAAAAATACCGCTTTGCTTTTCATCAGGAAACTGGGTTAACTGGGAAATGTTGCAGGCGCTGGCGGACCTGCTCACCCTTGCACTCGGTGACCGGGTCCTGCTTTGTGTGAAGAGGGTGTTTGTGTTTATGAGCCTTTTTCCCTAGCTGCCCGCTGGCATGGACTTTGCTCCTCCGGGTTGGGATTTGCAGGCGGCGGGAGGCTTTCCACGTGTGTTTGAGAAGGTACAAAGCCTGCAGGAAAACAATGGAAATAGCTGGCTTATGACTGCTGCGTGTCACGCACTCGTTTCTTGCCTGGTGGTTTGTCCTTGGAGCTGAGCACGCCGCCTGGAACCTGATCTGGAGCGGTGGCGGTAATTGAGGCTGGCACGCACGCCGCCGCCACGCCACGTGGGGAGCGGGGCCAGCTCCCGCCGGCCTCCATCGCCCACCCCGCGGGGCCGGGCGTTGCCTCCCGGCCGGGAGCTGGAAGCCTGCGGGAAGGGTGGTCCTGAGCCGCTCCTGGAGCACGGCCAGGGGACCGGGGGTTTTGGGGGGGGGGATTTTGGGGTTGCCTCAGAGCAGAGCGAGGCGGGAACTGCCCGTCCTGTGGAATGTTTCTCCTCAGGGCCCCCTGACCTTGAGCAACCGGGGCTGGTGGCAGCAAAGCCCCTGGCACGCTCCCCTCATCCCCCGTGAGAGCTTCCTCACGGCACCCCCATGTCAGTCCCCTTGCAGCCCCACGCCTGTCCCCTCGCCCCCCGGGGCCGGGCAGGGAGCGGCGGGGCGGTGCTGCCTCCCCGGGCCGTTGCGTGCCTGCCCCGTTTCACAACCGCCGGCTCGGCACGGCAGGGCCCGGCACGGCACGGCTCCGCACGGCAGGGCCCGGCTCGGCACGCCACGGGCGGCCATCGCGTGCGATCCGGCGGCCCCGCCGCCCCCCCCGCCGCGCCGGCGGCACGCAGGGCCCAGCTGCCGGGGAGGCGCTGCCGGGCCCGCACCGCCCCTCCCGACCGCACGGCCCCGCCGGGGGCCGCCGCCTTTGTGCCGACCTTGGGCTGCGGGAACGGCTGCGCGGCGCTCAGCGGGGCGGCAGCCGGAGTGTGTCCTGCGGGGCACAGCGGGGCACGCACCGGGACACGTTGGGACATACACCGGGACACCCCGGGAAGCACCGGGGCACCCCGAGGCACCCCCCGGGACACACCGGGGCACACCCCGGGACACCTCGGGGCACACACCGGGGCACCCCGAGGCACACAGGCACACACCGGGGCTCACACCGGGGCACACCTGGGCACCCCGGGACACACCGGGGTACACACCGGGACACCCCGGGGCACCCCGAGGCACCCCCCGGGACACAGCGGGGCACACACCGGGACACACCGGGGCGCACCCGGGCGGTTTCCC